>NC_068369.1:41209803-41334803 GCF_020536995.1 Dreissena polymorpha | reverse complement strand
AGCAAGTATAGATATCAAAATACACGAAACAAAATTAACATTAATCAATGTTTACGGCCCTAACATAGATGATTCCAGATTCTACGAAACATTACAATCCTTTATAATTAATAACCAAGATAAAAACATTATAGTCGGTGCTGATTTTAATACTGTTCTTAACCCATTATTAGACAAAAAGAATGGAAACCTTTATACTCATCCTAAAAATAGAAAAATTTTAAATAACATACTTGAAAACTACAATATGATAGACATCTGGCGTACAATATATCCAAACGAGAGCAAATTCACGTGGCACTCAAACACAAAACTAACAATATTTTGTAGATTAGGCTATTTTTTAATATCGGAGTCTCTTTGCAATATTATTGACAAATGTAATATTAAACCAGGATTTATGACTGACCACTCATTAGTTGAACTTAAATTGCACAAAATACACACTGAAAGAGGCCCAGGATACTTTAAAATTAACAACAGCGTCTTACTTGATACACAATATCAAACGCAAAAAAAAAAACAAGAAATATTAAATACAGTTCAAAATAATAAAGACGCGAACCCAAACACCTTATGGGAAACTATTAAAGGAAATATACGTAACACAACGATTAGATACACATCATTTAAACAAAAAGAAACACACAGACTTGAAACTGAAACCATCAAAATAATTGAAACACTGGAAAAACAATAACATGAAACAAACACAAATGACACAAACGCAATTGAAAATGAAATAACATAAAAAAAAACAAGTATTAGAAGGAATATATCATACACATCTTAATGGAATAATACAACAAGCACGTGCACAGCATGTTGAACACAATGAAAAAAATACAAAGTACTTAGCAAAGGTCGAGAAACGTAGAAGTGAACAAAAAACTGTACACAAATTAGAAGTAAATTGCGAAGACATAACAAACAGAACTAAAATACTAGAAGAACAACGATTATTTTTCAAAACCCTCTATAAACGAAAACATGTTGAAAATAACACCCTTTTTAAAAATACACATAATGCTTTAAATCAAGAGGAAAAACTACTGTGTGATGGATTACTTAATGAATATGGATTAGCACCAGGATCTGATGGCATCACAATCGAATTTTATAAAATATTCTGGAACGATATAAAAACACATCTAATTAATTCACTTAACTATTCATTTAACAACGAAAACTTAACTACGCTACAAAAACAAGGTATAATATCACTCATTCCAAAACCTGGAAAAAACTTAGAATCTCTATCATATTGGCGCCCTATTAGTTTACTGAACAATGATTATTAAATTGCAACAAAAAGTATATCAGACAGAATGAAAAAAAAATATAACCATCAATCATTTCACGATCACAATCTGGTTTCATTAAAGGTCGTTACATTGGGGAAAACGTACGTCTGATACAAAACTGCATAAACTACTTCAACCAACCAAATAATTCTGGCCTCATATTCTTTGCAGACTTTGAAAAAGCTTTTGATTCACTCGACCACTCGTTTATGTCCTCTTGCTTAGAAAATATGAATTTCGGTGAAAGTATCATTAAATGGGTAAAACTTTTTTACACCGATATTAACAGTATAATTATTAGCAATGGCTTTTTCTCAAACAGTTATAACATCGAACGAGGGGTAAGACAAGGATGTCCACTTTCATCCTCGCTATTTATTATATGCATCGAATATCTATCACACTATATCCAATCGAATAAACATATAAAAGGAATAACGCTAGAACCCGACGAAGATTTTAAACAGTCCCTATTTGCTGACGATGCAACTTATTTTTTAAATGACAGTAGTGAGTCACTCAATAATCTTGTAGAATCGCTAACCCTTTTTGGAAAGGCATCTGGTCTTAAACTAAACCAAAGTAAATGTACTGTGCAACGAGCAGGTAAATTTAAACAAAGAAATATTCTTCTTAAAAAAGAATTGAAATTCAACTGGACATCAGATGAAGCAACAACGTTAGGAATAACCATTACAAACAATGAAAATGAAACAATTCTAAAAAATATATTGCCTAAATTACAAAAATTTAAAAATTGCTTAAAATCATGGCAGCATCGCAAACTTACACTAATCGGAAAAAACACCGTATTGAAAACGTTTGCACTCCCTAAATTAATTTATACACTAACCGTTCTCCCAAACCCACCAAATGATATAATTGAAGATATAAAATCAGAAATATTTAATTTCATATGGGACGGCAAACCCGATAAAATAAAGCGAACTCAATTAATTCAATCAGTAGAACATGGAGGTATCAAACTAACGGATATAGATTCATTCCTGAATGCAATCAAGTGCAGTTGGGTCAAAATATATTTAGATAACACCAATACGAGTAATTGGAAATTATTCTACCATAAAATCCTTAAAACATATGGTGACACCTTGCTTTTTGAATGTAATATCGACAACAATAACTAAGACGAAATTTCCACCAAAAACATATTTCTATCGAATGTTCTATCGGCATGGTGTAAATTTACTCAAAATTCAGAAACCAAAGTAAACAGTAAATTCATTCTATGGAACAATAAAGACATAACTACTAATAATAAAACGTTTTTCTATAAAAATTGGTACGAACGAAACATAAAATATGTAGATCAATTATACGACTACAGAATAAACGACTTCTATTCTTTTGATAACTTATGATTCATATTTGGAATACCTACAAGTAATTTCCTTATGTACTACACATTGATCAAAAGTATACCCGTACATATTAAAACTGTTACCAATACAAACAACACACCATATACTCAAAAAACTTTCGTAGAAAATATTATTGCGAAACAAAACAAAACAAACAAAATATTTTATGCACTTCAAATTAAAAAACCTACCGAAGTCTCTAAATCTCAAACTAAATGGCAAAACATTCATGGGAAAAAAGAATATAATTTGAAACAAATATTTGTCATGCCATATAAATCAACTAATGAAAGCATTTTGAGAAATTTTCAATATAAATACATCCAGAGAATCATAGCTACAAATAAATATCTTTTAAGTGCAACCTATCCAACACAAATCTATGTGATATGTGTAGTGAACATATTGAAACAATAGAACACCTTTTCTGGGAGTGTAAACATATTCAACCTTTATGGAATCAAGTGTCATCCTTTCTAGAGAAACAACAATTAAATGTTAAACTATCTCTCTTAGAAATCAGTTTGGGGGTAATTACCTTCAAAATACAAGAGGTTAAAAACGCTGTTAATTACATAATTATATTAATTAAATATTTTATATTCAGCATGAAATACAGAAATCAAATACCTACAATGAACTGTTTTATTAATTAATTAAAACTGAAGATTGAAATTGAAAAAGAAATTGCCCTTAACAATGACACACTTCACATATTTGAACAAAAATGGAAAAACATTAAACTTTCATAAACAACTCCAGTATGCTTTCTACCCACGTTATGCAACTCATTCATATTCAAAACTATTTCTTTTCTTCAAACACCTGTAAAAAATATATATATAATCCCTTTTTTTAAATAAAAAATCGCAAGATGAAAAAACTATATATTAACATGTATTGTATAACATGTTTTGAACATTATTGCTGCTTCGTTGTATCACTGTGTTTTATGATCATATGCATGTACATGTATACATTATATGGTGTTTATTGAATAAAAAAAATGAAGAAATTGAAAAAGTTGTTTCAAATTCAAAATTTATCGTTTTAGTTATGATATTTGTGAGGAAACAGTAATACTAAACATTTTCCATGTTTTAATATAGCCATTATATGTATTTTTTGACGATTTAAAAACCTGAAAATTATAAAGCGTTGCAACTCGAAACGATTGAATAATTTGGAGAGTTCTGATGTAGTCGTTTATTTTTGTAAAGCTACGAAGATTACTTATATACAGTATAAAGTACGATTGTCATATCAGCATGGCAGGATGGCCGAGCGGTCTAATTTTTTTACTCCAGCACGCCAGGGGTCACTGGTTCGAGCTCTGCTAAGGGTTACTTTTTTCGTTTATTTAATTTTATTCTTGATTTTTACTAGAGCTTTTTAAATTCAATGTTTACATTTATCAATATAAAGCATTTAATGACAAACTTCAAAATATGCCAAAATCTGTGTAAAGGCCCCTTTTAGTCCTCCCACTAAGTCGACATTATGTGAGGACTCACATACGTGGCTGGTTATATGGCGTATAATACTTGATGCCGAAATGGAAATGCGTCATTATACATTTGAATTCCTTTACAATGTTTGTGGAATGTTTCGAGTAAGAACTATTTAATTTTTGTCTCCTACTAAGCGTTAAATAAATGAACTCCTCTGGGAAAAAAGTCTCAGATTAAATTCCAAATATAAATACAGTGTACGTTCAAAACTTGCGACACCCGTACAAGCATTTACAAAAAATGGCATAGTCAACACGGTCTACTGATGACCATATACTCATACTTGTATAGCCAACCAATAACGACAGATTGCTATCAAAGTATCACCTCCCTGTGTGGATACAATAAAAAATATTCCCAAGCTTATATAAGTACTTTCGTTTATATGTCTATAAACAAATGGAAAACATTACACTTTCTTAACTACTAAATAAACAACACCGCAAAAACAGCCCTGATCATGCGCAGTATAATAAAGAATATATAATGCTCATTTAGGTGTGCCATGAGTTCATACTTGCGTCTTTATAACTTTCACATAATCAGAATTAGAATTTCAATTAACGACACTTTTCTTGCCTTATGTACACAAATTGTGAAACGCCACGAATGCCATGATTGTTACCCGCAACTGATTCTGGAATATCCACAAGATTTTAGTCTTCGGTATGATGTGATGCGCGATTGTTCGTTATCATACCCTGCTTTGATTTCGGTTGTGATCTGTTCATGATTTGACAATAACAGTGTCATTGTTTAACCAGGTCCAATCTGATCTTACAACTGTTCACTGAATCACTGCGGTATAATTCCATAGTATTACCATGGAATTATTAAACAGGATTGACGCCGTGACCTTTCGTTTCTGTAAAGCTCTTTCGATAATCTTTTAGTATTATTCGTCTTCTGTCGTCAAAATTAGTTTCTCAGAATTCGAAATACACTTCATTTAAAGCCACACACATTGAAATAACTTATATGGCGCAGTGCATTTATGCATAAATAAGAAACTTATTTAATCAATGCCAATTAAAATATATCTGGTGATAACAATGTAGAAATCCGTCTTTTTTGCACCTTAAAACCTAAAAATAATCGCGTTTGTTGAAATGGACGTATACGTCTAGAAATCCTACTTTCGGTTTTAAAAGCAGTACCGTTTAAAAAATAATAAATTACCTGCTTACTAGGCTATAGATTTAATTTAATCTATGCCAATAATAATATTTCTGATGGTTACAAGGTAGAAATCCGTCAGTTTGCGCTTTAAAACTTAAAAATAATCGCGATTGTCGACATTGACGTATACATATAGTAATCCTACTTTCGGTTTTAAAAGCGACATGTAATAAATAAATAACTTGCTAAATAAGCTATACATTTAATGACAATCGTGCATACTTTCAAATTGCATCTATATGTATTGATTAACATGCATTTTATGTCAGGGTGTGTGTCTTTAAGGTGCTGTCGTATAAAATTCTGAAAGTTAAATTTACCATAATGGTAGTCTCATAATACATCGACATTTTAATATGTTACATTCATTTACTTGCGTAGCATGAGTACACTTTTGATATAATACGTTTTTCACGTTTTTAAATCATAGCACAGCTAGGAAAGTTGTATTAGAGGTATCATGAACGTCTGTCCCAAGGTCTGTCCGTTTTTTTGTTCGTAAGTCAGACCCCTCTGTCCATAACCTCGAATTTGTCCGAAGGCGTTCATCTCAAATGTTCAACGTATTGCATCCAAACTTTAAGGCATTGTTGCAGATGGTGTGAATTTGTGCGAGTGCGATTGTTATCATCCTTCAAAACTCTATAAGTTATGGCGTTTTTTAACTGATTACATCATTAATGTAAAACAACTTTCAACTGTCCTTTATAAAGTCTTCTCAAATAATGTAAAATAGGTTTGTGGTAATGTATTTATTACTAGTTAAATATTATATTATGTTATACAGTTTTAAATCGTATGACATTGATGTTGACATAATAATCTTACACATCAGCGTATGTTACATTTGTTCGTATTCAAGTCCATTTATGCAGAATCTCTTGATGAAACCTTAGATGCATTGTCACAATTAACATAATACTCAGGGTTAAAAGTTAATTTCTATTAAACGTAAGTAGTCCAGATAGGTAAAAACTAATTTAGCTCCGAAAGCATTAAAACGGGATGGAAACTTATTTGGAACCAACAAACTTTTGACGTGTTATGTTTAACCTTAAAAAAGATAGAACAAAATTACGTTGTTAAAATAGTAAAAACTAAAACCATAGTACGAAATTTGCCCGGGCGGATTGAAATATATTAAAACCTTATCGTTACCGGTGTCAAATCAAATTTTTGTTTCCTCGCCAAGTCCACCGCATATGCATGGGTAATTGAAAATTGAATGAGTACGATAATCGACGGAACAGCCATAGCTGCAGATTATGTGCGGAGCTACGTAAGAAATAATACGTTTATTAAGGAGTCATTCTAAGATAAATACTAAATGGTCAGTTACGGCCTTGTTAGAATGGAAATAATTATTGTTGGTCATCTGCGGTAGTTTGTATGCGAAGAGTTAGAATCGTGAGCGCGACATTTATTTCTATAACATAGCTAGTTGACAGTAAACAAAGTTTGTTGTTATTAAGCTTTTTGTTTCTAGCAGTTGCACAAAAAATCTACAACTACTGGCGTGTTGCAGGTTTTAAAGTTCTGTTTAAGCTCGAGCTCTGATACCGATATTTGTTTAGATGAACACTATGGCGAAAATGAATGATTCAAAAAATGAAACAATTTAAATAATTAGCTGTATAGAGTAGCCTTCTAAACAAGTCAGAACAACGCCACACGTTGTTAATGCAGGTAGGACATCCAAATGTTTGGACCAAGACTGTCGCAGCTATTGTACGAAAAGGACAAATCATATTTAATAGCATTTGCAGTCTCGAAAATTTGACTTTGTGAAACAGCAATACGTTAATAAGAAAAGGTTTTGTGGTGACCCTCAAATGCAAATACTCATTATTCAAACGAATGCCATTTGTGATAAATAATCTAAACTACAATATGCCCCATTTCAACATACAGGTAATCTATAGTGTTTATCATTTAAACAATTACAACCGCATAAAATTGACTCCATTTTCTCATAAAAGGGGCCTTTTCCCGTTTTGGTAAATCGACAAAATAAAACAAAGTTGTTTCAGATACATGTACTCAAATTTTCGGTTTAGTTATGACATTTGTGATCAATAGTAATACTCCCATTTACCATGCTCTAAAATAGCCATTATATGCATCTTTTGACGATTTGAAAATCTGAAAATTATAAAACGATTGAATAATTTGGAAAGTTCTGTTTTTGTCGTTTTATTTTGAGTAACTACGAGGATTGCTTATATAGGTAAAAAATACATCCAATGTTTAAATATATTTATATTAATAAACATTAGGGTCAACATGGCATATGAATAGCGAGTGAAGTCTGCTAGTCATTTGGTAAAGATAACCACACGTTTAAAGAGAGGTTGCGAATGCATGCAAAAATGCAATAAATGATATCTTATCCCAATATGTCGGAAACCATTTGTAAAAACGAGCTTATATTGCTAATTAGAAAAACTTAATATTTCAGATAGTTTATATCCAGTCGAAAATAGATAAGTGATGATTATAAACACTTTGGAATTGATTGTGAACCACTTAAAAAAATTGCTCTTAAACGATTAAGCTTGTAAGTAATCGACTTTCGAAGTAATCACAATGTACTAAATTCTGAACTGCGGTCTGCTTGATAAGTTTGAAAATTAAGAAGTACTGACAAACACTGCATGATATATTCATATTTGCTGATACACAATCTGGGTATATTGAAGCTGCTTAATTAAACATACAGGCAAGTGTTGAAATGATAATGTTTATGTATAAATATCGTATTGTCGTCTAGAACGCTCCACGTTTACTATTAATTGCTCGAACCGGTCATTCAAAAGTTTAAGGATACAAAGCATTGTTAAAAAATTATTTATGGCCTTTTTTTTACAGCTTGCTTAATAGGTATTTTCAGTGACATAATCATTTTTAATTATAAATCGGTAAAAAATAAATAAGAATAAAACATTTATTTGTTCCGTTTACGGGCAATACTCATTACATGTCATTCGACTTTATTCGATTGATTCAACATTAATTATGTCCGAACTTTTGATCGTCAGAATATTTTTTTTCATAATGAAAAATCACAATCGAATGTGATCTCTTATACAACTTACAGAAGTGCGATAAAGAAATTATGATTTTCAAACATGGCGTTCATCGGTTATATTTTATAAACGTTTGCCGATGATAGTTTCTACCGAGTAGAAAATATGAATACTAGTGAATAAAATGAGAAGTTAGAAAAATGTATGATCAATATGTAAAGCTTATTTGTAAAAACTAGTTATTACTAGATCATGTATAGTTTTTTTTAACCAATGCTACTATTACTGAAATAACCTCTCTATATTTGATCTTATTGCAGTGGGAACACAGCCTGGTATAGACCAGCATTGACATATGGTGCACCTGCGACAGTCAGTGTAACGTCCTGCCGTGCGACAGTCGTGGTAAGATCCTGTTTAAGCGACAAGCGAGATAAGGTCATGTAATGCGATAATTTTGATAAGATCTTGAAATGGGGCAGTAATGGTCAAGCCCTGTCGTGCTGAAATTATCAAAAGGTCATGTCCCTTGACACATTTGTTAAAGTTCTGGGGAAGCTGCAATCTTATTATGGTATTGTTCAAGCGACCATCATGGTAAGGTCATGTTCATGCGACAATTCTGGTAAGGTCACGTTCATGCGACAATCATGGTAAGGTTGTGTTCATGCGACCATCATGGTAAGGTCATGTTCATGCGACAATACTGGTAAGGTCATGTTCATGCGACAATGCTGGTTAGGTCATGTTCATGCGACAATCATGGTAAGGTTATGTTCATGCGACAATGCTGGTTAGGTCATGTTCATGCGACAATACTGGTAAGGTCATGTTCATGCGACAATACTGGTAAGGTCATGTTCATGCGACAATTCTGGTAAGGTCACGTCCATGCGACAATCATGGTAAGGTCATGTTCATGTGACCATCATGGTAAGGTCATGTTTATGCGACAATCATGGTAAGGTCATGTTCATGCGACCATCATGGTAAGGTCATGTTTATGCGACACTCATGGTAAGCTCATGTTCATGCGACAATCATGGTAAGGTCATGTTCATGCGACACTCATGGTAAGGTCATGTTTATGCGACAATCATGGTAAGGTCACGTTCATGCGACAATCATGGTAAGGTCATGTTTATGCGACACTCATGGTAAGGTCATGTTCATGCGACGATGCTGTTAAGGTCATGTTCATGCGACAATGCTGTTAAGGTCATGTTCATGCGACAATGCTGTTAAGGTCATGTTCATGCGACGATGTTGTTAAGGTCATGTTCATGCGACAATACTGGTAAGGTCATATTCATGCGACAATGCTGTTAAGGTCATGTTCATGCGACGATGCTGTTAAGGTCATGTTCATGCTACAATACTGGTAAGGTCATGTTCATGCGACAATACTGGTAAGGTCATGTTCATGCGACAATTCTGGTAAGGTCACGTTCATGCGACAATCATGGTATGGTCATGTTCATGCGACCATCATGATAAGGTCATGTTCATGCGACAATCATGGTAAGGTCATGTTCATGCGACCATCATGGTAAGGTCATGTTCATGCGACACTCATGGTAAGGTCATGTTCATGCGACGATGCTGTTAAGGTGATGTGCATGCGACAATGCTGTAAAGGTCATGTTCATGCGACGATGCTGTTAAGGTGATGTTCATGCGACAATACTGGTAAGGACATGTTCATGCGACAATGCTGGTAAGGTCATGTATATGAGACAATCATGGTAAGGCCATATTCATGCGACATATAGTAAGGACACGTCCTGGTGAGGTCCTATCAAGGTCTAGTAATGTCGCGGCCAGCTGTGATTACGTATATAAGGTGTGTAATAGAGGACGGCCACATGCACATGCACGCAGCAATAATAATGGCATAATTATGGCTACGGCCCTCCGAAGGATAAATGTTCTTAAATAATTAAAAACAAAATATTCCATAAAAAATACAGAAGGGAACTCATTTATCCTCTGACAAACAACGCTGATATCATGCAAATGTTTCTCTTTTAACAAAAATAAATACCTCATATAAACATCTTTATTTAAATATATTTTTGAATTGTCATATAAACGAACACAAAATTATGTGCATAATAACACACGCACACAGAAATAATAGAAATATAACACAAACTTCAGTCTATGAGTTTTATATGAGAAATAATATATTTGGACAAAATGTATTGTTTGGGTTTAAATGCACAGCATTGAAATAGTTTCACTCAAATGACGACTCAGGTGGCTTTTCGCATGCACACCCCACCGAATATACCAAACAAAGAGGCGATGACGCACAGACCGAACCCCGCGTGTAAGGAAATAATGGACGTACTGACTTTGGGGCTGAAAGCGTATAGCACCGTTCCGAACTCCATTAGAATGCCTGTACAAGACAGCAAACACGTAAATTAGTGACTTATAAGTTACATAAAGTATCGTGGCTGCAATGTAAGCAGGTCAATATGGCCAGAACGTATATTATTACTTATGCTGTTCTAGATAGGTTTTAAATGTGTACTGTAATCACCAAGACTTTTTTTTTTGAAAAAAAAAAATCCGTTGCTTAATTTATCGGTTTGATGTTTTTTATTCATGAAAACCATGGTTATTTGTTTAATGAAATTCATTGTCAATTTTGATAAGTAACATCAATGGTTATTTCTGGTTAATGGTGACAATTGGTAATTTTCTAACGCACAAAAACTTGGTAATCCTCAGTGAAAGAGAGTCTCAAATAAAAGCACATATTATTCACCAGTTCTACAGAATGTAGCCTTTATAGAAAGTTTTTTTCCGGTAGAGAAGGATGTTTTTGTCCAAGCTGTGTAATTATTTAACCCACGATTACAAATTTAAAGAACAGGGTCCAGCAAGATTTTCGGCTGTCTTAACTATATCCTGTCAATCTGTTCTTCCAAACGTAACGAGGAGAAAACAAACTTAGTTAGTGAGACGAACATAAACAGTAACTATATTATCAATTCGCAACACTGAAAAACATAAAAAAATAATATCCAAAATTTCAAAGAACGTATTACACATAAATTCATTAGCGTGTATTTATCCGTCTGTAACGAAATTAATTTATGTGCCAAAGCAAACATATCTTACCAGCCGAAACGGCAACAAAGGCGGCGACCTTGGTAAGGATAACCTTGTCCTTCATCATGAACTTCTGCAGCAGGAAGCAGACGACAGCGGCAATCATCAGGAGTAGACTGAAAACCATCAGTGCGCGCACTGCTACCAACTCGCCGGGAACTTGAATATATATATATGTTTATGGTATATAGTATTTATAGTATTTGTTTATTTCAATATCTAGAGGTTGGTATTTAATGCGTTTTGATTGAAATGAAAATTACACATTGCGTTGCTATTTCAAGAAGAAATATATACTGGGTGCCCGCTTTAGAACTTCTATATTTTAAGACAAAGGGAAAGCTCGAATACTCATTTCTTTAGAACTTATTCACGCAGCTTAGTAGATGAAACTACCGTCCGGGATGGGACCACATCCGACGATTCCGATGCAAGCTACCCAAAGTCCCTTGTTAACGCTTATAAAGCCGGCGTCAACATAATTCCAGTACGGAATAGCAAGCCCCAACAGGTCTAGTATTGCAGACATACAACCAAGAACCAATCCAAAAATTGCATAATTGTCCATTTTCTATTATTACTGTAACTGTGTTTGAATAGTGCAGTCTGCTCACATATTTGATATCAAATAACCGCGAATATACTGATAAGGATCTTTATGCGACAACCTTGATTAAAATTGCAATCACCTTCAAACGGATATAATATATACATATATCATGGTGATTGCGGCTGATTTATTCAGGAGGGTCGTTCAAAAAATTAGTACGCCACTATGTCGTGCAGATGGTCCGTGCAGATTTCGAGGGACTGGAGTCGCAAGCAGAGGAATCGATACACGACCAACTCTATCCGCTATGGGTGGCCGGCCATTCTATCTTTGAAGTCGGGAACAGGCATTAGTGCCGGTGGCACCGTTTATCAAGCGGGTCCCGCTTAACCTCGAGTTGGACGTCTGCACAAGCTGTCTCCTTTAACTTGGAAGACCTGTCGGGCGTCAGCGTTTAACGTTTTTATTCTTTGGGTTACAACATAATCAAGAGGTATTTCTTTCAAATTGCGAACAAGTCCCTCTTATCAAAATATGCTAGAAACGCTTACAAACTAGATCAAATGAGCTGAATTGCTTAAAAGAAAACTGAATTTTATAAATAGTTTAATAATTTTAAAAACTGCAGGACTTTTTAAAAATAATGCTTATATTGTTTTACATGAAAAGCGAATATTTTTCCAAAGGAAATGAAGTAAATCTACTGTTATACAGTTATATACAGTTATTTGAAACAATAAACGATTAACGCTAGGTAGCACGCAACCACGCATACATGTATATTCAGTATATTGTAAAATACAACATTCCTAAATATTTATGCGGGATATTGTAAACTTCAACTGACCTAACTCTTAATGACCATGCTTTTGTTAACGAAGTTCTTAATGGACGTTCACGGCATGATATTTAAAAGTGTCCTTGAAGGGCATGTTTCGACGAGTAAACAATACCAAGAATGTCAGCTTGCGCGGGTGTATTCACTTTAAAACATCCATGTCTCAATGAGAAGATAGTCGATGAAATGTAAATTGAACTATTGATAGCCAGCCACTTGAAATGTCTATCCTCGACACCTATCTAGTTTCAAAGTAATCGCATAGAAAGCATCCGATAACGTTTTTTTTAGCATAGCTGTTAACCCAGCTTTTGCACCTTAGATGACCTTTACATAACGCAGATTTGCACTCCATAAGCCACCTTATATTATTCTCTGTCTCTCTTTCTCTTTTTCGCTCTCTGTCCCTCTGTCTCTCTTTCTCTTTGTCCGTCTCTGTCTCTCTGTCGCTGTCTGTCTTTCTGTCTCTCTGTCTCTCTGTCTTTCTGTCGCTGTCTGTCTGCCTGTGTGTCTGTGTGTCTGTGTGTCTGTGTGTCTGTGTGTCTGTCTGTCTGTCTGTCTGTCTGTCTCTTTCTCTCTCGAGCAGAGAGAGCAGAGCAAAGAAAACGAAGACGAGCGAGAGAGAGGGCGCGCGGACGAGAGCAGTCTCTCTGAGAAGGGAGAGAGAGCCCCCGCTGTCTCGAGAGACGAGCGCTCGATCTCTCTTCTCTATCTCGCCCTCGCGCTAGATCCCTAGAGCGAGAGAGAGAGCGAGCGAGAGAGTAGAGAAGCGAGAGAGTCGAGGAGGGAGAGAGAGAGCGAGAGAGAGCGAGGAGACGCGCAGAGAGCGAGAGAGAGAGAGCGAGAGAGAGGAGAGAGAGAGAGCGCGAGAGGAGAGAGGAGGAGAGAGAGCGAGCGAGAGGAGAGAGATGCGAGGAGAGCGGGAGGAGGAAGAGAGAGGAGAGAGAGGGAGAGAGAGAGGGGAGAGAAAGAGAGGACGAACGAGAGAGAGAGAGAGAGGAGAGAGAGAGAGAGGAGAGAGAGCGAGCGAGAGAGAGAGGAGCGAGAGAGAGAGAGAGCGAGAGAGAGGAGAGAGAGAGGAGAGAGAGAGAGGAGAGGAAGAGGAGAGAGAGAGAGAGGAGAGAGGAGATAGCGGAAAGAGAGAGAGAGAGAGAGAGAGAGAGAGGGAGAGAGAAGAGGAGCGAGAGAAGACGAGAAGAGAGAGAGGAGAGAGAGAGAGAGAGAGCGAGAGCAGAGACGAGAGAGAGAGAGAGCGAGAGAGAGAGAAGAGAGAGAGAGAGAGAGAGAGGAGAGAAGCGAGAGCGAGAGAGCGAGAGAGAGAGAGCGCGGAGGAGAGAGAGAAGAGCGATAGGAGAGAGAGAGAGAGAGAGAGAGGGAGAAGAAGAGCGAGAGCAGAGAGAAGAGAGACGGAGAGAGAGCGAGAATATCTAGAGAAGCTATCTCTCTCTTCTCTCTCTCTCTCTCTCTCTCTCTCTCTCTCTCTCTCTCTCTCTCTCTCTCTCTCTCTCTCTCTCTCTCTCTCTCTGCCTCTCTCTCTGCCTCTCTCTCTGTCTCTTTGTAAAAACAAAATGAAAACACTTTTTGCAATATCCGTTTATTTCGTCAAATTTAAAATATTAAATTTAGAAACAAAGTAGCAAATAATCTTATTATGTTCTATTTATATAAATTGGTGGGCACCAACACATTCAAAGAAATTAAAGAATATGCAAATATCCCTCAAAAATTTAGGATTTAAATTGGCAGAGGAGACAGTTGTCTTCTACTGTCTTCCACAACGAAAACGAATGTTTTAGTAAACCTTGTACAAAATGTCGTAATGTTATCAGAACGCAAATCCCCTAAATTATTGTTCAACACTTTAAAATTTTAACATATAAACTTTGTAATATGGACATGTATATACATGTTGTATCTACCTTCTTCGGCATTCCAAGTATTTGAATTTGAAGAAATTTTTACATTAAAAAGCCATTTACAGTATATCCCTTTGATTCGCTCAATATTTTCAGCTTTAGTAAATCACCAGACCACGCTTCCATAATTAAGAAACGAGGCTACTTAGGCATCAAACAGATTAAACATTATTCATCAACCTAAGCACTTTGGTTTGTATCAATTCGCCGCTGTTTGACATAACTATTCACGATTTCAATTGGATTATTGTTATGCACCCATATATGTGTCGTGGCATATTTTTGTTGTGTCGTTATATTCCACTTCGTGCAATTCTCTTACAAATCGTGTTTTTAGTGTTGTAATTTTATTTTATTGACTGACATGACAGTTAACGATCTAACTCCGAAAATAAAGCATGACTCTTTTTTAAGAATAAATTGAAACATGACTAACATAAAATAATAATAAACACAAAATCGTATTCACGCTATTTAAACATTTAATATGCGAAATATGCAATGTAGATAAAAAAGTGGAAAAGCATGTACCTCCAATCTTTACCGAGAAAGAAAGGGTATCAGCAATCATTACCGAGGAAGGGAGGGTATCAGCAATCTTTACCGAGAAAGGAAGGGTATCAGCAATCTTTACCGAGAAAGGAATGGTATCTGCAGTCATTACCGAGGAAGGCAGGGTATCAGCAATCATTACTGAGAAAGGCAGGGTATCAGCAATCATTACCGAGAAAGGCAGTGTAACCGCAATCTTTACCGAGGAAGGCAGGGTATCAGTAATCATTACCGAGAAAGGCAGGTTATCAGCAATCTCTACCGATGAAGGCAGGGTATCAGCAACCTTTACCGATGAAAGCAGGGTATCAGCAACCTTTACCGATGAAGGCAGGGTATCAGCAACCTTTACCGATGAAGGCAGGGTATCAGCAAACTTTACCGAGGAAGGCAGGGTATCAGCAACCTTTACCGATGAAGGCAGAGTATCAGCAAACTTTACCGAGGAAGGCAGGGTATCAGCAACCTTTACCGATGAAGGCAGGGTATCAGCAACCTTTACCGAGAAGGCAGGGTATCAGCAACCTTTACCGAGGAAGGCAGGGTATCAGTAATGTTTACCGATGAAGGCATGGTATCAGTAATCTTTACCGATGAAGGCAGGGTATCAGCAACCTTAAACCGAGGAAGGCAGGGTATCAGCAATCTTTACCGAGGACGGCAGCAGGGTATCATAATCTTTACCGAGGAAGGCATGGTATCAGCAATCTTTACCGAGGATGGCAGGGTATCAGCAATCTTTACCGATGAAGGCAGGGTATCAGTAATCTTTACCGATGAAGGCATGGTATCAGTAATCTTTACCGATGAAGGCAGGGTATCAGCAACCTTTACCGAGGAAGGCAGGGTATCAGCAATCTTTACCGAGGAAGGCAGGGTATCAGCAATCTTTACCGAGGATGGCAGGGTATCAGCAATCTTTACCGATGAAGGCAGAGTATCAGTAATCTTTACCGATGAAGGCATGGTATCAGTAATCTTTACCGATGAAGGCAGGGTATCAGCAACCTTTACCGAGGAAGGCAGGGTATCAGCAATCTTTACCGAGGGAGGCAGGGTTTAAGCAATCTTTCCCGAGGGATTCATGATATCAGCAATCTTTACCGAGGAAGGCAGGGTATCAGCAATCTTTACCGAGGAAGGCAGGGTATCAGCGGCCTTTACCGAGGGAGACAGGGTATCAGCAACCTTTACCGAGTGAGGCAGGGTATCAGCAATCTTTACCGAGGAAGGCAGGGTATCAGCGGCCTTTACCGAGGGAGACAGGGTATCAGCAATCTTTACCGAGGAAGGCAGGGTATCAGCGGCCTTTACCGAGGGAGACAGGGTATCAGCGGCCTTTACCGAGGGAGACAGGGTATCAGCAACCTTTACCGAGTAAGGCAGGGTATCAGCAATCTTTACCGAGGAAGTCAGGGTATCAGCGGCCTTTACCGAGGTAGACAGGGTATCAGCAATCTTTACCGAAGAAGGCAGGGTATCAGCAATCTTTACCGAGGGAGACAGGGTATCAGCAATTTTACCGTGGGAGGAAGGGTATCGGCAATCTTAACCGAGGGAGGCAGGGTAACAGTAATCTTTACCGAGGAAGACAGGGTATCAACAATCTTTACCAAGGAAGGCAGGTTATCAGCAATTTTTACCGAGGAAGACATGGTATCAGCAATCTTTACCGAGAAAGACAGGGTATCAGCAATCTTTACCGAGGAAGGCAGGGTATCAGCAATCTTTACCGAGGGAGACAGGGTATAAGCAATCTTTACCGAGGAAGGCAGGGTATCAGCAATCATTACCGTGGAAGGCAGGCTACCGCTTGTGTATTGGGTAATTTTAATGAAACTGAATTCCACCGTATATCTTTGTGACGAATGACCGGGGGGGGATTTTAACACCTTTAGCCTCTTACTAGCTTCTTATTTTGTTTCCGTGTATTAGTTTAAAAATATTTTCTCTGTCTGCTGTCTTGGTAAATTCAATCCATCCGACACCAGCGTACCGCAACCCATGCCAACTTGACTAAATGAAAATCCGGAAAGCTCATTAAAACAACAAACAAAACCTTATAAATGAAACTATATCCCTACCCGAACGTTTCGTGAGTATACAAGTCCTGGCTAACAAACACACAGTAAGCTAATCGATCAAATGTAGTCCATCAGCCCGACAATTTAAGGACCCACACCACATGATGTCTTACTATTGTAACATCAAGATGGCTTTTTTAGGCCGCCACCGAGCTCTTTGGTCAAAGCCTCACAAAGTAGCGAGACTGCAGAATCTGCAATTTATTAAATAACTATAACAATATTATCAATTTTTCTTAAGCTGCCTGGTTGGTGATTACTAAATAACTACTAATCTACTCGATTTAATTATGTTCAGTGCGACGCCTAGGGAACATATGTCCCAAACGAGCTTTAGGCTTTAATGATACAAAATTAAATATCATATCTGGTTAAGTTTATAAAATATTCGAAGCGATACTCGAATTTATTTGTTTGCTTGAATTTGCTAAGTGTTTATTTGATAATTTTGGCAGAAGACACTGTTAAAAAACAATAATTTAAACATATGTAATAGTCTTTCATAGTAAAAAAGACGTCGCGTATCCAGAGGGAGGGGGCATACGTATACGGGAGCTTACTTCGTTTTAGTGAGGTTAGTTTGAAATGATTTACAATATGGTGTTATTTCCGTAATTTTCGCGAAGGGGTAGCTTCTATTTTCAGCCGGTAAGCCAGTTTATATTTGTATTTCTTTTACACGAATGCGCCATTTTTGTCCTATGGTGTGTTTGTTTCCCTCGGTTTATTGTTGCAAGATCGTAGACATCGGTATAAAAAAGTTCTTGAAAGAAAAATAATTGTTGTTTAATAACGTGACCTTCGAGATTTTGGATGAACGAATATCATTTTCTCTGTATCAGTATTTACGAATGTGGACAGTAAAATATAACATGAATCACGATTATTTTATCGACGCGTTTTTATCTCTAAAAATTGATTTAATGCCAACAAATATTTTAAACCCCCCCCCCCCCCTTTCTGGAAATCACTTTTTAAAAGTACATTTCAGGACCTGACTTTGAAACGACAAACACTGCTCATACCTATGTCAGGAAGTTTTATACGAAATAACTGTCGTGAACGACTTCCGCATCGGTACGAATGTTTTTAATAACTGTTTCTCATTAGAGGTAAAGATTTAACAAATTTTATTCTTTTGCATTCGCCCCAGTATGTAATATATGATTCATTGTTTAGTTTTAAGTCATTAGCTAAAAGGACAAATACACACGATAATAAGCAACTAGCATTTCTTACTCAAACGTAAATTAACAGTAACCAAACAGTACTAAATGTCAATGAAAATCATGGTAAATTTTAGTTGGAAATTAAAAATACTTATTGCAATACATTTTGTCCTTGTTTTATTAAATGATAACCCAATTCCTTGAATAAGGATTAAGGAACAGGTTCTTTATTCCTTATTCAAATCGAATAAGAAACTGGCATTTTCTTACTAAGAAAAATAATTAAAATGAACTAAACAAACCCAAAAATAAATAAATGAAAAGCATTTTAAATTTAGGTTGGGTATGTATGTAAAGAAGTATATAAATAAATTACCAAAGTGTCGTTCAAAATAACATTAACATGTTTATTTATACTATTCCTTGTCTAAACAAAAGTTGCGTACTATTGTTAGACAAGCAACAATGGTCCATTCGCAATCACATTAATAAAACGTGACTGACACATGTATGCATATTGCGAAGTGCATATGAAATACAGGAGACAGAGTAGAAGCATGTGAATTCCCAATAATGCCGCAAAGCTTTCGTTGTTGTTGTTGTTCGATCAATGTTTTAACATCCTGTCAATAGTTAGACAAAGACATGCCAACCTTTAGTTAGAAGAAAACATGTTAAAGATTCAAGAAAAAGGACGAAAATTAAAGACTTAAAGTTACACATTACTAATGGATCAAAGGAATGCCATCGTTGATTATATAACTAAGCTATAATCTGTCCCATAATTTATGAAGTGTTGATTATTTAGACGAGTACATGCACTAAATTGTCGACATCTTCAAATTAACGTGATGAATCTATTCGGTTTATTTATTTTTTTATGTATGTGTGTAAGTGTCATAGATGTTCTTTAAAATGAACAATAACAAATGAACTCTTCCATAGTAAATGAAGTAAATGTTTGTTGAAAGTTATATAAATTAGCATAAAAACGGTTATGCGAAACAACAAATGATTAAAACTAGGTAGGGAACACTAAGAAGCATTCAAAACCGCATTTATAAATATGCGGGATATCGTAAACTACAACTTACTTAGATATATATATAAGGATTATATTTTTGTTAAAGAACCTACATCTGAATAGACAATAACAACGTGATATTTTTACAACGTCCTTGAAGGGATCGTTCCGCAAAGTAAGCAATACCAAGAACGATAGTTAGCGAGCGTTTATCATCTATGAAACATCCAGTCCCAAAGATATAGTCGATGATCTTTGACCCTTAAGCCACTTGAAATATCTCTCCATGAGTGCAGACACGATCCAGTTAAGAAGTTATCGAGTTTCGAAGTAATCGCAACGAACACGTATTTGATGGACGCCCCGTGTGAGAAGTTTGAAAATTAAGAATCCCTCAAACTCGATCACTATAAACAGGAATCCCCTGAAAACCGCACAGATGCCTTATCTGTAATAATGTTCAACGTATAATTTGTTATGTTTATACATGTGTTATCGCGATATGCAATGTTTAATTCAATCTTAATGAAACCTATGGATACGTATATGTATTGCTATTTTGAGACCGATATGTGACGTCTATTTGACTCTACTATCTATGTCTTGAGAGAAAATGCAATATGTTAAAATTATTGTTCTGTTTAAATATGAATTTGGTCCAGAGTATTAAAACGTGATATATTTTGAGATGAATATGTAAAGAATCACGATATTACCAATATAATATACCATCTCGTAATATATCCGAATGCTTTAACTGTTGATGTGGGTTATTAAAGTTGCCGTCTAGTATTCCGGAATTCCGTGAAAACCCCCCAGATATTTTGTCGGGCCCAGTTGGTGTTCGGTATATAGGGTGTTCACTGTGCTAACAAACAAATAAATACTATTGCTACCGTTACTCTCTACCAAGGCCATATGTCAGGTGTCAGTTTGTAAGTATGAGTTTATACTTTTACCCATACCTTGTGGCTTTTGAACATTTGTCTTGAATAAAGCATATCATACCATAAGTGATTTCAGCCATTTCCGAATAGCTCTCTCTCTCTCTCTCCCATACGTAGATACAATTTAGTTCAGTCCTTCCCGATCGTTATCTTCTATGCGTCGACGTGTGTTTATTTCGCAACGTTTAAGGTCATTCCGCGCCTGAGTGTGACCTGAATCACACCCTGAGTGTGGCCCAGCACTCCTACCTAATAAACATACTAAACTCACGAAAACTGGGACGAATTTTGAATTGTACCTGCATTTTACAGCTATTCAATTATTACTTTAAGATTTGCGATTTTTGTGTGATCTTGTGGCTATGGAGGCTAGTCGGAATTCCCGAAGGAAAACCTATATGTCCCATATAGTGACCACCAACAAAACCCACTTCTGGGAACAGGGATTTAACCCGGAATCGCCTAGGTGAGAAGTGCTTGCACCATCCATCTCGCTAAACGGACAGCCTTCCATGCGTGAAACACATTTTTTAAGCCACCTACAAATAGTTTTTTTAAGGTCGCCGTGGTGTAATGGATATGGTGTCCGCCTAGCGACCGGGAGGTCACGGGTTCGATCCCCGCTGTGAGAGCGTTCTTTCGATCTCCCATATAGACACCAAGTACTGGTTCTAGGCCCAGGAAACGGACTCGAGAGCATTTCAAATAAGTAGGAATTACTTTCTATGCAATCGAGCTAAAATAAATAGGTTTAAACTAAATAGTTTTTTTCTCAGTTATGGATAAACTTCTTTGCAGCCATTTATAATGAATAAATTTTAGCCACGCAATGAAGATAATTATCAGAAGCTGGTGATTGTTATCTGCCCTGCTTGGATAAAATTTATTTTTGCCACTTCAATAAATTGTATGTCATGCATGGTTAGAATTCATTTCAGCCTGTGTCTTTATCATTCTGTTCAGCTGTTTAGCTGGACCCAGTTGTTCGTACACTAGGTTATTTTAACCCCTTGGTTAGCGCTAACCGCTGGTTAAAGTTATCCAAGCTGGGTAACTAACCAGGCTGGATAAATACGTTTATGGAAATATTTACCCAGGTTTCGAACAACTGGGTCCAGATAGTTATCTTCCCTGCGTGAATACAATTCATTTATACCACTTCGAGATATTACCTCGTTTGCATGGATAGACTTCTTCTCAGCCTGTTAAATAGATATTTCCATAAATTTATTATAATGCATTTCAGCTTTGTGAAAAAGTTAATTTCAATAATAACAGTAAAGACTTTTGGCAAATAAACCATTAAATGAAAGGAATTTTTTATTTTCCAGTACCGGTTATTAAACATAACAGCAACATTGCACTTCAATCGAAAGACATGCCTCAGTTTTTAATAAAACATAATGAAAAAGTATATATGAATTGAAATGTATCTTCAGACACTTTAAAATGAAAAAAAAGTTTGAATCACAACATAGGATTATTTTGACCTGCCTGGGGATATAACAGTTCCATGAAATGGTTGATTATCACATTCTCATACCATCTGCATTTGCGTTTGAATCCCGCTTTTTGTAGTATTTTTCGCCGAATGTGAAAAATTATACATTTACCAGTCACTTGTCTGTGGGTAAAACATGCGTATATTATCTAAATGTGTCAATATTACGTTAACCTTGCAAAACAATAGTGTAATTGGATTAAATACGTCAAAATACTCTAGATCGTTGATGTACTATGTGACCGTGTACTTGACCTTCCCGGATCAATTACACTTAATTTTTAACAAGACCTCTCCAAACTGAGTTCTAACCGAAAATATCGCATTATACGCTGATTTTCGTGATTTGTTAACAATATCACAATGTTATGGTTTGGGATTGCGCTTTTAAGCCTGTTTTGAATATGTTCTGAATACTTATGCACATCCGCGATAAAACGAATATCATTTTAAATAAACAATATTTGCATGGTCAACAATATGAATATAAGTTGAATGGTATGTTTTTGCTTCCGCGATAATTTCACCATTTTTTAACGGAAGGGATCATAAGAAGGGGACAAAGTATTAAAAACGTGGGTATCATTCGCACACTGACTGTATGCCTAAAACCGGCTTGATTCCACTGCGAATTAAATGAGCACGTTCAGACAATATATTAAAATATCACTGTTTACATTGAAATAAGAGTCGTATGCGTTTCGTATGAAAATATTAATTATTTTGAAAATGTATTCCATATAACAATAAACTTGGTATTTACAAATGCAAACGTAGGCATGCTCGACAAATAAATGTAAACTGTTGTCTTTTTGTCAAAGCTCTTCGTACATACTGGTGCTTTAAAATACCTGAGATAAAACGTTGTGCAAGAAAACGGTATTCTATTGTGATAAGACACGATGGGAGCCATTGAAAGCAAAACCGTTATAGCATCGGGCTGGTATGACCCGTGAATAATGCATTTAGTTATATTTAAAAAATATATATTCAAACATGCTTAAGTCATTATTCATAAAAAAAAAATTTGCTTGTCCCTGTTCATAGTGTTTTTTTTCTGAGTAATTAAATAATTGTATTGCATCATCACAAGCACGGGGACAACAAGTGTATTCTAAATAGGCACCCTTGACAGTAGAAACATTTTCTCATCAAGAAAAAGCCTAGGTTTTTTCATGTCATGTTTGAATGAGTATTTAAAAACAAAAAAAAATGTTCCAGCTTAGTGGAAGTAAAATGCGTTGAACTCACTGAATTTAACAATGTACAATAGAAAGTATCAATTTATTGATATTTATTGATTTCGTTTTTGTCCATTGTGGAAATCGTTGTTTTTTTTAGTTCAAGATAACTGACAATGTCTGAATGAAATATCGAAATAGATAAAGCGAGTTGCAATGGATTTAATGCAATATTTTGAAAATAATGTACGTTTAACTTTCTGCAATAAGACATAAAAACCACTATTCTCAATCATTCTTGAATTAACGAATGCGTCATTGATTTGCAGATAACAAACCTGTGATTTCATAAAATATATATGCATACGTCAACTTGCGCATACTTGCCTATAGCCATCTAATTCAACTATAAATGCCTTTTATTTGAATATTTCTTACAATGTTGCTAATGTATAATGTTCAAGCATTTTTCACAAAGATTACTATATATTTGTGTCGCAAATAGTCGATTCTAAACCATTTACTTAATGAACTGTTTATTTCAATATTGTTTTCTATTGGTTATACTTGCCGCGTATGTAAGAGGTTTATCATTTCGCTGTTTACAAATTCTGTGCAAAATACGTATATAAAAAAAGTGTTAATTATCTTGAATGCGCATGTGGACGATTGGCAAGTATTTAATTACGAATGTTGGTGGGTGGATATTATTTTTATGTTACACATAACTTTGGATGAACACGCTTGTTATTTTGTTTAAAGATTTGTGAATTAAGTTCAGTCCTGTGATCATGCGAATTATCTGTGAAATTGTAAAATATTTCCCTCAGCTATAGAAACAAAACTGAATGCATCGATGTGATAATTCTTTATTAAATAATATATATAAAAGATAAATAAATTATAAAACTTCATTTATATCACTAGCAAGAACAGATGCACAATCAGGTGAACATCGGTAACAAAATTACCAGATGCGCTGACAACAACGTTACATGTTGTAGTATACCTTGTCAGTTCACGTAAAACGTATTTTAAATGTAAATATATATAAGTAATACATAAAGCAACTAGTTAAAGTTAAAGAGGAATGTAGAGAGTGAATGCACCAGAACATTCATGTGTTTTAGCGACAAGACAACATCTTCAAGCGATATGTATTTGTATATATGAATATTATAATGCTATAACATGCAGACCATTTAATTATACTTTTTTATAAGGCTAGTTTTTCCAAGCTTTTATAAACAGAATGTTGAAAAATCATGAAAGTAGTTTAATTGCGCATGCAATCGCCATTCAATAAATAAAGGGAGAAAAACGCCAAAAATGTTAACTTAAACATCCATAATGGTTGCATTAAACAGCAAACAATTTCTAGCATTATTTAAATACTAATCTTTTACAATTCAGTATTGCTCGCATATTCTGCGTGTGATCAACATTCAAAAATGCATTAATTACATAGAACTATTAGTTAATAATTACGCTCACTAAAGGAAACACACATTTTTGCAAGTGTTAAATAAGAAAATAAGGCTTTACGATGTCATAACATATGTTTAATAAAAATATTCTGTAAGTTTCCGCCAGTCCTATTCCTTATTAATGAACATGCACACTCCACCAGCAATACCCAGCACTGCCGCCACGATGCACAGAGCGAAACCCGCATGTAGGGAGGAACCTTCCACTTTCAATTCTTTGGAGGTGGCGTATATTACAGGTCCGATCAACATAAATATTCCTGTAATGTAATGAAAAAAATTAAACTTATCAAATGGCATACAAATTAAGTTTCCAATATTACATTCAGGCACAAAACGATTTAAATTCAGACATAACCTCTATTTACTATTTCAACCTAGCCCACGTTTTATGCCATGCCGCATTAGAATCGCTCAGTAATGAACCTGAACAAATGCGTGTAGTTGATGCTTATTAGAGCATTTACTTATCGTTTTGGCGACAGCGCACAAAGCATATAGAGAATATGTTGGTGTAAGATTTTAATTTCTTGAGAGACCATACAAATACCATTATGTTCACGAGGGGCGGATATCAAATTCCAGTGTGTTTGCAATATAATGACTAGTCAAGTGGTCAACGCAATTCTTATTAACGAATTACCGGCCAGTATGGCAAGCCCCGCGGCGACCTTGGTAAGGATGACCTTGTCCTTCATCATGAACTTCTGCAACAGGAAGCAGACGACCGCGCCGATCATAAGCAGCAGACCCAGAACCACCATCGCGCGCACTCCCGCCAATGTGCCGGAAGCTGGGAAAATAAATGAAATGCATTTAATGCAATGCATATACCAATGCCTTAAAGTTGTTTGAAACAAATATAATTGATGATGCAATTTGAAATACAAGTAACTATATATATTTTTTTAAGTCGGTAAAATGCACAAGATATAGAACAAGTAAAACGGATTGAAGATAAAATACTGTTAAAGATAGTGTATTCTTAAAAACATTTATTTCAAGCTTTAATAATTGTATTATTTTCATCGTCGGCATCGTTTCATGCATTTCCATACCAAATATTGAAAGTGTACCGTCGATAAAAAAGTGGCGAACCTTTAACAATTCAATAGACTAGTGACTATTTTCATACAAAATATTTAAACCTGTATTACAAACTCTGTTAACACGACGGAAGCACAACAATATTATGACTTGAATCAAGCTTGAGAGTCATATCATACACGCGCAGTTAAAAACGATAATCAAACTATAATTAACGCGGATATTCATTTCGGATACATTACCTTAAATGAATTTAAAAAAAGTATAAATAAACAGATACCGCGCAAGTTATATTATTTGGCTCCATATACTTTCATATCAAATTGTTATTATTATCCCTTAGAACATTTATGGTTCGTTAACAATAAATTATGCCTTGCTTATCTTAGGTTTTATTTTGAAACTGGTCTGAACTTATTTTTATACAGAACCATTTTACAAAAGCATATTTTATAGTTTCTCATATATTAACTTACCAGTTGCTATTGTCACACACGCAGACACGTCTCCACTAGAAGAACAATATGACCAAAGTCCTGAATTAACTGTAGATTTGCCTAAACTGAGGTACGACCAGTATGGAATAGCGAGACCCGCAGTGTCCAGTATAGCAGACAGTCCGCTGAGAACCAGCCCTGCAATCGCAAACACGTCCATTGTTGCTCAAATCGTTTAGCCCTTTTCAGTGAATTTCAATAACAATGTGCAATACTTCTGACACTTCGAGCATTCACCGCGCCGTATGATGCCTGGCCAAGTTGCGAGCCCTATTAATAGTGCGCCTATGGCAACTCGGTAAATATGTTGAGCGATATTGTTATCGTAATTCCACGAAACCCTTTTATCTATCGAAAGTTTCGGCAATCCTCGTACGACATTGACAAATGTGGGATTCTCAGAGGGAGGGTCGTCAAATAAACATTGCTAAACCACAAAGTGTTTCACAAACAACGCTTCAAACCAAAATACAAACACCTTTTTGACTTGCATCGGATTAAAGTGCTGAAAAGTTTAATTCCATACATTTTTTTTTTTAACTTTTATCAATATTGATCATTACATTAACATGAAATATATGTTTCCGAATGAAACATAGGGGAATTAATCGCGATGCGTACATAGTACATAATTATGTAGATAGAGCAGCCTGGAAACATTCAATATTTTCATAGTTTTCAATTGCAATATATTCAAAACGTTATTTTTTATTAGAAATATACCACATTATTCGAACATATTTAAACGAATATTGCGACATAATTGTTGAACAATCAATCCTGCTCCAACTGTAAGAACCTATTCGTCGGACACCCGTGGACGCTTTAAATTAAATCCACGTGTCTGAAACACTAACTTAACAGTATATTAAAAAGGTTTATAAATGAAAATTGGGAATTTACAAATGTATAGGTTTTACAGGCCCGTACCCAGGCCTTGGGCCCAGGGGCCCGGGCCCCCCCAGCTTGCTGTCGAACTATGATTTTTTTTTTAATAAAGGGCCCACAGTACACTTTCACTCAATACAAAAGAGCAGCTATGTGTTATTGTCCCTGATTAACAAGGGGATTAGCGCTCGCGAATGGAGAAAAGCCCCTAGGCAATGTTTTCTTATCGCCTTGTACACACATCCCCGATCAGTCCCCCATTGTGATCATGAATGCTTCATCTATCGATGGTTGATGTAACATGTATTTTGATTAGTCAAGGAAAGAATAGCAGTGAATGGAAGCAACTGCTACAGGAGGTCGTAGACTATGGTCTGATAATTGCTGACGCAGTTTTTTTTCCTTCTTTGAGAAGGCCCTTTCCCCTAGACGCATTTTTCCCCTCTAAAAGTTTGATTTTTTTAAAACCTTTTATTGGGAATTTTTAGGTCCCAATTGGGAATAATATATACTTTTTTACATTGGGAATTGGGCCCTAAATTTGAACGGGAACATAAACACTGACAAAGTTATTAAAACTGAGTTTTTATATTTCTTGAAAGGAAATCACTGAAAAAGACTACGAAGAGATAGTTGACATGTTTGTTGAAAATAAAAACAGATTCATAATTGTGCCGAGCAACAGATAAGAATTTGGCAGAATTCTGTATTTAAAATAATTGAGTACCGAGAATTGAGTAATGTCAAGCTATTAATGGCTCATTGGTAAAAAAAAGGAAAAATGAAACAACAAATCGATCTCATTATATAAGTTAACCTGATCCAGTGTAGAAAAATATTGTATAATTAAATTATCTGTTGCCTTGAATTTGTTTGAAAACAGTAAAATATGTGTAATTGATTATTTAAGACTTTCATTATTTCCCCCAAAAATTAGGCGTTTCGCGCAATTTTTTCCTTTAAGAAAGGCAAGGTCTTTTAAAAAAAATCAGATAAAAAAAACCTGTGACATTATTGATTTGTGAAAAGAATGATTGAAGCAATTAGAGAGTTGATATGAATAATCGTCATTAGTTTAAACCTGTAAGTTTCAGAAATCTAAAGCTTTTTATATTGTTGTGAATTCACACCAATGTGTAAAGTTTAAAGCTTAAGACTTCCGAAATGTGCTGATTTACTTGTTATATTCCATAAATTTATATCACAAAATACGGTTTTTATAAGCATTAAAATTCACCTTGCAAAGTGCCACATTGAAAAAAGTATATATACATGTATATGGGAGGGGGGACCCCTTCCAAACCCTCCCCGGATGGCCCCCCAGTAAAAAAATCCTGGGTACGGCCCTGTTTTACATACTTGAGGTTGTCGATTTGGCAAGAACAACTCTACAGTGCACTCATGCAACAACAATCGAAGACAAACTGATCCTGATTTTATCAGGAATGTCAGTGTGTATTCATCTTTACGGAATGTTGTGGCAAACGGGGAAGATAAGAATGAGAACATGATGTAAACATTAATCTAATGGTGTGGTTCATTAGATAAATCAAAATTCCTGAGATTATTTAAATAAATGCAATTATAACGAAAACAAATTTCCAAAAAGTTTTTTAACAACATGTAAAATGAGTTTGATCTTTTGCAGGTCGCAATACACGAAAAGGAACACAAACTTCTTTAAAGCATGACAAGATTTTTAAGATTTAAATTTCATCATAAACCATGTGGTTTTGCGGATTGTCGTGAATTAAAAAAGTAATTACACTGCATGGACTGAGAAATTTCACCTGAGCGCCTAAAACCGTGCCATTTTTCTAACTTGCGCTGTAATGTCTGCCAGTGGATCCACGCACATTTAAGTATCTATGACATCTAATATCATAAGTGACACATTAATATGCACTTTCTTAAAAACCAAGTTCATTTGAAGTGGGTAAGCGAAAACAAGTGATTTTGTTTTATATTAAAAGCACATAAAACTTTATTTTTGTCAACACAAGAAATGCTTTTCGTTTATAACGGGTAGACGAAAACTAATACAATTCGTTTTAAACCAACCACAATAAAGTATCGAGCTCGAACCAACTTGTCATCCGTGCACTAGCGTAGTATAAAGATTCGTTTAAAATATGGCGATACATATCGGGAAAAAATAATTGCGTGTTTTTTTGTTTTTTATTGTATTCAACTTGCATAATTTTACATACTCAGATTCATAATTTTTTTAAATAAAATATGCATTCGCTTAACTGATTATAATCCCAATTTAGAAGCGATCATTAATGGTCATCACTGCGTTCACCCTTTGTACCGACGTGTTTAATCCGTCTAAATTGAAGTGTTTATGTTATTGAGCATACGGGCGCGTGAAAAAAACAACATCCCATTTGTTTATTCGGCTGTTCATTTCTTCTGTTCTGTTCCGAATTCGATAAAATTGTATTTCCAGCATGCCTGTGCAAATAAGAACTATATTTGACATTACCACAATAAAAGAGATTTTCAAATAACTTTGCAGAAGTGATTAATAAGCATGATGGATCGGAGTGTCGCTAGCAAGAACTAGCTTTACGTCGTCTAGCCTAGAGAGATTTACAAATTACTATTACATATGGGCCGCGATCTGTGAAAAGGGGGAACAATGCATGTGCGTACAGTTTCGTCCTAGATTAGCCTGTGCAGTCCACACAGACTCATCAAGGACGACACTTTCCGCTTGTATGGTATGTTTTGTTTAAAGACAGTCTCTTCTCAGCAAAAATCCAGTGAAAGCGGAAAGTGTCGTACTTGATTAGCCTGTGCGGATTGCAATCTGAGACGACACTTTACGCACATGCATTAAACCCCTTTTTCACAGAGCACGGCTCAAATAGTGTGTTCACTTGTAACACACATAAGTTCAATGTCAAGTTCATATAGTACCTTGGCAGAAGGGACGCTTATTACTTGGAATGCACCGTAAGCGTCGTAGGATGGCCTTATGTGAAAAGCCACACTGAAAGTTTATGATGGTCCCACTTAAGTACAATTTTGGCATAAGTTTCCAGCCCAGTGTAAAATGATGAAGTATAAAAAATAAGTGTTCATATTGGTGGTACATGTTTGAAGGATTCCATTAATATTTATTTCCTGGAAAATTATATTCGGTAACGGTGGACAGTACATAAACAAATGTGTATGTATGGACATGCATTAAGGAGAATATAAACACGAGATCGAATGTTTAATATCTGAAACGTTATACCTATGAGTGAATAAAAGTAGTGGCCAATTAGTTTCATAATATTATGTTCGGAACGTGTTTTTCTCACCTTACAATAACACAACTAAAAATACTTGTATAATAATGGTTGTTCTGGTCCATACTGCATTATAGTCGTACAAGTTGTATTATGCATTTAAAACTGAAAACATTTGTATCGACCCTCTTGCAATATCGCTATTTTCCATATTTGATAACCAAATAAATATGTCAAGATATCTTAATAAAAGTAGTAGTAGTAGTTGTTGTTGTTGTTGTAGTAGTAGTAGCAGTAGCAGTAGTAGTAGTAGTAGTAGTAGTAGTAGTAGTAGTAGTAGTAGTAGTAGTAGTAGTAATGAGTTCTGTCGTTGTTGTTGTATTTTTGTTGTACTTGTTTTTGTTGTAATAATTGTCGTAATTTTAAAATATTATTTCTATTAAAATATATGTGTGCGTGTGTGGGGGTTATATAGTTATATTGTTTTTTAGAAGTAGCGGTAGCAGAAGCAATTATTGTTTTAGTGAAGTTATCCGAGTCGAGAAGCCCGAGCAACATCTTGCGTACTTGTTTCCCTCGTTTTCTTGTTTTTGTCATAGTATAAATGTTATTCTATTAAATGTTTGAATTGAAAATGATTTTTGTATAAATTACGGCATACCTTTTAGCCGTTTTGCAAAGGTTTACCCTTTTACCTATGTTAATAGTATCTGAGAACGTTTCCTGCTGGTTGCGAACATTTTTTATTTGAAGTGTTTGCTTTTAACTTGTTTTCTCTGTATCAGCGAATCTTTTATTTGAAGAACACGTATCGACATGAACGTTTTGATTTCATGGAATTCAGCGATCAGGCATGTGAATGTGTGTATCAAATATTTGATTACAGGCCTAAACATGGGAAGAACAAACGGTCGACCTCGATTTTTTTAGTGCAAACGAGTCCTTTATCTCAATTTGTTTACGTCATATAAAATCCGCGAATAAAAATGCTGTGGTATCAAACGAGGTTTTTATCAGAAATAATTAAGCGACCTTTTCATTATACCAGTATTTTGGATAAGTTATGTTTCTGGAATAATCCGTGTTATTCAAAGTTTGGACTAAGGAAGCGGAAATTGAAATCCAAATCATGTCATTTTATAAAATAAAAGTTACAATATTGGCCTCTTTTTCTGGATTATTATTATTAATCAATAAGTCAGCGAATTTAAAATTTGGCAGGCACTATTGAAACTCTCAAAGGCTGCATGTCAATACAGGTTTCGCGTCATTTAGGAGGCGAATGGAAGTTGAACCGTTTCAACTTCTAAGCTATACATCTGCGAAGTTTATATAATTACAAAGACATACCACTTAAAGTCATTTACGCTTTTGATACATATCTAACATCTGATCGGAAAGATCATTGGTAAATTGTGTTGTTGTGCTCGAAACCGAGTGGACGAATGTATTTTGGGAGATTTCTCTAACTTAATCAATTCATCGAAACTCGAACAAATTTATTTATTCAGGTCAACTGACGGGAAACTCTCGCGATATTAAATTGGATGTTTAGATATGTCAAAACACGAGTTAAACATATCGTCAAAAATATAAACAATCATGCGATATAAAAGAAATATGGTTCTCATCTGTATCATTTTTGTTGTAGGCTGTACATGCAAATGGATATTTCAATTTTTAATTTATCATTTAACATGCCATTTTAAAGCATGATATTTGTATCGGATGACTTTGGATTGTTGACAAGGTTAGGGCCGAGATAACTTGTTCAACTAAACTCAGTGGAGACAGATGGCTTGCTGCGATTATCGCGGGACATAGTTGCGATTGAGGAATGATCCGCTCACACAAACACGACTGTTAACATGACTGTTAACCATAATAGTGCATGTTTGCATGTGTGTATTCTGTGTACTAGCAGTTTGAGTAAAGTACAGGCGACATCAGTTCAAATATGCAATCAAATTGTGATAAATAATTACGCGGTCTTCAAATCGACGCTCACATTCAAATTTACTGATAATAGCACATCTTTACCGATGTGTACATTTATCTTTGTTTAATTAGGATACGTCATTTGTTAAAGGCAACAATAGATACGATATGTCATTTCTTTAACATAATTTGTCAACAATACAGATATTTGGCCAACAAAATAAAAACATCCAAAAGACCTAAAACAAAATTAAGTATCAGTTCGAACATGATGCTCGCTGACCTTTGAAAACGAAAACCATAACAGAACAAAAATAACCTGCATTCAAGTACACAATTAACAAAGTATTAAGTAATTCCGAATCTGCTTGAATTATAGTAAAATACAAAATCACGTATAATTATCCTTATTTTGTCTTTGTTGGACTAATCTGGTTTTCGTATGCAAAACACCGTTATTTCTTCTTCTTATCGATCACTCACATGACATGTCGGCTTTCTAAGCAAAAGTAGCCGAGCGCTGCAAGTCATCCTGACTGGCATTGAGCTTCCCTGGCATCGCGGTCTTGATCTGGCACCTAAAACCTGCCATGTTGTGGACAGAACGACAGAAGTGTTCTGTTGTCATGCTGACAGTCTGACAGGGGAACTGATCTGACTGGCAAATCCTGACCTTGGTGAACAGGTGATAGTTCATGCGGTTGTGACCTGTCCACATACTTTAATAAGCAGGTTATAGGTGTCTTTTTTGTTGTATAGTTGATGCTGCTGCAGCCATTTGGCTTTTTGCTTTGCCTCGATGATGGTCTTGGTTTCCTTTTAAAGGTGTTTGACCTGTCATTCCGCTGCTCTGTTGTAGTACCCTCCTTAGCCAGAGTTAATGCGGCTTCATATACGTCTACTTGTTACTCCCGAACAATCAATTCTGACTATAACTGGGAGGCGCAGTCAAGAAAATTGTGTTAAAAATAAGATATTAGTGCAGGTTAAAAGATCAGAGATCGAGGTGTGCAAGATTAAAAACATAATAAGGTGGCTAGACTGTAACTGTCATCAGCCTATCTTTGAAGATATCTAGGCTGGGACTGGACTTGACCTGGCATGGGAGACTATTCCAATGCCTTAAGGTTCTAAGGATGAAGGCGTTTAGGTGGTACTGGGTACGGGAATGAAGGATCTGGAAGTTCAATTTACGGGTAGGGGTGAGGTGGTCATGGTCAACGTAAACAAGAGTATACTGAATTTTATAGAGTAAGATTGAGGTAGGTTTGGATTCTGCAGCTTTCTAGGGTGGGCCAACCAAGATCATTTAACCTATGGGTTACGCTACTTTGGAAGAAGTTATAGTTGTTACAAACATATCTAGCCGCAGCTCTTTGGACACTTTCTATATTGTAAGAAAGATGTTTTTGCCAAGGGCAAGGGTGCCAAATTACAGAGCAGTATTCTAGTCGGGAACTAACATATGTCATGTAGGCTGTGGTTTTTATTTTCTTATTTTGAGTTTTGATGTTTCTCTGTATGAATCTTAGGGAGTCCTTTGCCTTGGAAGTTATCTTATTAATGTGATGGGTCCAGTTGAAATCTTTTGAAATAGTTACTCAAAGGTACTTGGCAGTTTCGGCGGATTTTAGGGTTTCATCATGTAGGGTGTATTAGAAGATGTAGGGGTTCTTTTTACGGGTGATCCTTAGCACCTCACACTTGTCCGGGTTGAACTCCATAGCCCAGTCCCGCTCGCAGCCTTCAAGTCTCTGTAAGTCCTCTTGTAGTCGGTTTGCGTCTGTCTGTCCCTTAATTGTTAGGAAGACAATTGTGTCATCCGAAAATAACCTTGTCTTACTTTTGACAGTTTCTGGCAGGTCATTGATGTATGCCAGAAACAGACAGGGTCCAACAACAGAACCCTAAGGGACACCGGATAACACGGGCAATTTATCAGAAATTCAACCCTTTGGCTGCGGTTGATCAGGAATGACCTTATCCATAGGGAGGCATGACAGTCAACCACCATGTTATTAAACTTATGAATTAGCTTGTGATTGTCGACTTTGTCGAAGGCCTTCGAAAAATCCATCACAAAGACGTCAGTCTGTTGTCCACTGTCTAGGCTGACAAGGACTTCCTGGGAAAAACTCAGCAGCTGAGTTTCGCAACTACGTTTAGTCCGGAAACCATGTTGAAAGGGACTGAGGATATCATGCTTATCAAAGAAAGTTATCATGCTTGAAGCAATGATATGCTCCATAAGTTTAGAAGAAATTCAAGTGAGGGATATCGGTCTGTAGTTGCTGGCTTTATATCTATGACCATTTTTATATACTGGTGCTATTGTTGCATTTTTCCAATCATCGGGCACGAAACCTGTTTTTAATGATAACCTGAGTGAGGATGAGGGCTATTTCGCTGTGGAGTTCTTTGAGGGCCCTTGGTGAGATTTGATCTGGGCGTTGAGCTTTATTGGGGTTTAGGCCAGGAGTTTGTCTACGCCATCAACCGTTATTGTAATAGGGGCCATACTGTAGGGAGGGTTTAGTACACTTTTGCACACTTGCTTTAGACTCAGTGGTTGTGGCCGGGAGAAAACAGACTCAAACTGTTTGTTGAGAATGTTAGCTTTATCCTTTGAGTTTGTAAAAGTTTGACCTATAGACTTAAGAGGTGCTACTCCACAGTTATCAGATTTGTTGTGCTTAACAAAGCTGTAAAATGTTTTGTTTTGACCTGATTGGGAATCCCCTGAGAAAATAACAGACTCAAAGTTCGACCAGTATGAGTTACGTATTTTTCTTTGGATGATTGCATTTAGGGCCTTAAAGTGGGGATTGGACTGGGAAGGGCTCATTTTTCTTTTCAAGTTAGCATACATTTTGTCACGTTTACGTATTTGTGTAAGTATGTCCATGGTAACCCAGGGCAGGTTTTGTCTATGTTTTGTCATTTTCGTTGGTATGTACAAGTCGCAGAGTCTATGAAGTTCAGTCTTAAAGTCAGTCCAGGCTGAGTTTTGGTCTGTTTGTTTACAGTCTCTGAACTTGGAGAGAAAATTGTTTAACTTTTGATTTGATTTTTGACCAATTGGCAATTTTGTAGCAGGGGAATTTTCTTTGGGGCTGGACGGGGCGACCTCTATTTATGTTAAATTCATGGAAGATATTATTGCCAAGAATGTCGCAGTGAGAAGGAATCCATTGCAGAGTGGGCTGTGCAAAGGGAAGACAATGTATTTGACAGTTTATTCAGTTCTTTGTCTGTGGCTGTGTCTAGTGAATGAATGCAGGACCGACTTTGCGTCACTGAAAAACAAAACGTTGTTGGAGCAGAGTGGGCTGTGTTTAATGTGAACTGCGACTGTTTTTAGCGCTACTGCTTACGGCTTGAAGCTAAGGAGTAGAGACCGGTAGAAAGGGAGTGATGTTTACAAGTACCTGATGCAGATTCCAGCCCCATCACTTATGACAGCCTGGTCATCAGAAAAGAGTCAAGTTGTGTTGTGGGTAGTAGTTGTGGGTTTGTTCCATGGAGATGGAATTCTGTTCAGAATCTTTCTGACTTTTGTTTTTGCTAATGTAAGAAATACTGCTTAGTATCTAAAGTCTTGCATCATGGCACAAGCTGCAAGGTACTGATGGATATCTTTGGGAACATGGTCCAGGATATCTTGGACATTCCTTTGTAAACGCCTCATTTTGTGGATGAAGCTCCTTCTCTTCTGTCTGTCTTTTCTTTTGTTAACTCAGTCTGTTTTAACGAGATAATGTGGCAGTCATTTATACGCCTGGGTAAAGAGTTCTGTCTTCCATGGGCTCAAGACCCGTGATGGTTTTTAGCTCTTGAAAATGGGTTGACCGCATGTCTTCCTGGAGTTGATGGTGATTGGCCACTTCTTTATCAAGTCTTAAGAACTTTCAGCGCCTCTTGTATCCGGTGGTTTGCGATTGTGATTCGCTCTTCTATGCACCAGAGTGAAAGTTTGTCCGCTTAAATTGCCCCATGGACATTCTGAGGGTGGTTCTAGACGACGTCGTTCATGAAGACTACGAACATGGTTGGACTGAGGACCTCGCCCCCCCCCCCTCTTGCGGGACTTCTTCTCACGGTGTCTTAGCACGGCTGTCCTGTCAACTATACGGATGAGTTTGCCCATATACCTCCTGAGACTGATGCGTCTGAAGCTGTCCAAGCTTGCTCGTTTTTGATCTTCTTGTGGAGCGGTACCATGTCATCATTTTCGCCAGAATGTGTGACACATGGCGTGTCCTCCAGCTAAGTTGAAGATTTTGATTATTTCATTAGCTATGTTTTTGCCATTGCGTACAAGCATCTCGTTAGTGATTGTGTATGGCCCTGTGAATTTTGAGTACAGAGCTGTCATGGCATTGCTAGTTTGTGGAGAATAAAGGGCTTTTAAATGTGTTCTTCCTTAGAATTTCGTCTTTCCCCTTTTTACCTCTTTTACCTGGACCTTTCTATTTTCAGGTGATGTTGCTGGCGTTCTAATAACTAGCGTATCTTAAAAAATGTTGGCTGCTTTTCTTCTTCTCAACAACGTTGGCCTTGTTAGACGGTTATTGCTGTTGTCATGGTGTTTTAATTATTCATGGCTTTGGTCAGCTTCAACAGCTTTTTGCGTCCCTATCTTAGTTGAACTTCTTATTTATTCTCTCCAACTCGATCTTGCTGCTGTTCTGTTCTTGGCAGTTGTTGCTTTCAGGGCGATGCTATTGTAACAGAAGGGGTCTCCTCCACTTATTGTCTACTGCTGTAAACTTCATTCTCATGCTCCACAAGCTGTTCCGTCCAAAAGGGCCTGTAGTTGTGGATGCATCTGGGTGATTGTTTCTCAAGCTGCTTTCAGAATGGCCTGATTAAAGTTTTGGGTGGCTCAATTGATGGTTAGATCGTCTGTCTTCATGCCCCTAGTGTAGAGGAATGTGAGGTTGGCAAACATGTTCAAGTCAGCCTTTGTGTAGTTCCACCTTTAGAACGTCGTGGAGTTCTGTAGCCTGTACTCAAGGTTGATATCCAGCTTTTCTAGTCTGTGGTTGCTGCTTCCTTACTGTTTCAGTGGTAATGGTCTTCTTGAAAAGATGATCAATTGCAAAGTCGATCTCTGGGATAGAGGTTGATAGCCACTATAGCTGTAACGATTCACCCATCATTCGATTCGATTCGATTTCGATACCAAATGGTCCGATTCGATTATTTTCGATTCGATTCAGATTAAACTATTTGCTGCTTATTTTGCAAACTATTTCATGTTTGGTTTGTCCAGAGCATGAATTAATATGTTTGGTATTTGCTATTAACTTATTATGTTGTACATTTAAATTGTTGAATGTTTTAAATAAAATTTAAAAACGCAACATTGTTTTATAAGTAACAGTTTAATCTGAATCGAATCGAAAATAATCGAATCGGACCATTTTGGTATCGAAATCGAATCGAATCGAATGATGGGTGAATCGTTACAGCTCTACTCCTTACAGTTGGCCTTGTATTGACATAAGGCCGCCTGACCCCGAAGCGAGATATGTAAGAATTCCAGTTGCAGGGGACTGTACCATGCGATTCGTCTTCAGTCTATGTGCGAGAGTGCTCTCTTCTTTGACAATTAGTCTCTTTATAGCATTAAGAAGATCTTTCTCTGGCATATTCGAAACATTACCCTAAATATCTCTCATTAAGTCTATTCTAAGGTCACTATCACAACAATAAAACAGCTGTCGGTATCATGGCGTTTATGATCGCCATGCCCTCTTTGTACATTTTCCATTGTCTTTGGAAAGCAGACCACTGATCTGGGTCACATCCTGTACCAATTTTCGGCGATTCTAACTTTATCTTGGTGGGTGGTACCGTAGTTGGAGCTGGGTGGGCATTCTTCTCATGGATCTGGAGGGCGGCAGTAAACGCAGCAGCAATTTCTGCCCCCCCCCCCCCAGGTCCTGCGATTCCCATTCGCAACCGTCAACTGGGCAAGTCAGTTTCGCCATTTTCAAATGTTAATATTAATTTTGTTATTAATATTAATAAATGTTAATGTTAATATGTTAGTAATCATGATTACTGTTAGATTTTCTTGTGGACATAAATAAAGTCTTTATGTTCCTCTATATGGATGTATTAATCGTCTAAAGGATGTCCACAAAGATCTGGAAATAGACAAGACATACATATTAATACTTAGTTACCTGGGTCTTTTAGTGCCCGGTGTATAGCACCTAGTACACTGCATCTCTGTTTAACGTCTCATGCGAAAGACGAGTTAATATGTAAGGTGCAGCGGGGGATCGAACCAGCGATCTCTGGATTGTGAAGCCATTCCGTTTCCAATACACCACGGATCCGCTAACAATCTACGGTGTCCGTTGCCTTTGACTTAAAGGTTACATAGAGCCTGGAAGTGTAAAAATATTTTTAACGCATGAAAATGTTTTGTCAAATACTCACATTAACAAATAAATGTCAAACTTAATGTCAAACTTAAATTCGGCTTTGCTTAAACATTGCTTACAGCGATTTTTCTTCCCCAATTGGGAAGAGTACCTGTACCATACCAATTGGGAAAAATTTGCGCAAAAAACACTTAAATTGGGAACATTCGCGACTTGAAATCTTCCAATTGGGAATTATAGGTTTTTTAATTGCTTGAAATCAAAAGCAAAAATCAACTCAAATATTGAATTACATTCATTATGGCTTGAAATGTTCAGTTTAAGTGCTTATTTTATTATTTAACTTGCAGATAATGCACTTTTGGAACAAAATTGAAGGAATTTGCCTTCCTTTTGGGAAATTTTCAGAGCAATTGGGAATTTTGTAGTTTTTCTTCAATTGGGAAAGTACCTTTTACGGGTACTTTATAAAGATTGAAAAAAATCGATGCGTTATAAAAGTATATCCGAAATCCGTTCTCTCCGAAATATAGCAATATATATATATATATATATATATATATATATATATATATATATATATATATATATATATATATATATATATATATATATAGCAACTTGCAATAGGGATCCCATAAACATGGGTAGCATTAATTTCAGATAACGCTACATAGTAAAGTCCCAGGTCACAAAAATAAATGTGATGCAGCAATCATTGCTTGTGGTCATATTACCGGCCGAAATACAAAAACCACTGGATTGAAGCAGAAAAGTAACAATCAGGTAACTATTTATCGAAACTTAACCTCTGGAGTAAAGCGAGTGAGAACAGCAAGGTATTTGTTCCATTCTTAATTAAAGGTAGTGACATATCCAATTCACACCAAGCGCATTTGAATGTCAGTATAACATAATGTTTTCCTTAACATTCTAATCTTCTTTTTTTTCTTAGTACTGGTGCCATTAAAGCATGCATTGAATAACCTTTTTTGTGGATGGCGACTTAAAAAAGACAATGATCGAGACAATCGCATGTATACGCGGATTTTCGTAATTTGTTAACAATTTCACAATATTACGGATTAGGCTTGCGCTTTTACGCCTGTTTTGAATATGCTCTGAATACTTAGGCACGTCCGCGATAAAAGGAATATCATTTAAAATAAACAATATTTGCATGGTCAACAATATTAACATCAGTTGAATTGTATGTTTTTGCTTCCGCGATAATTTCACCATTTTTTAACGGAAGGGATCATTTTAAGGAGACAAAGTATTAAAAAAGTGGGTATCATTCGCACGATGACTGTATGCCTAATACCGGCTTGATTCCATTGTGAATTAAATGAGCACGCTCAGACAATATATTAAAACATCACTGTTTACATAAAAATTAGAGTCGCATTCGTTTCGCATGAAAATATTATTTATTTTGAAAATGCATCCCTTATAAAAATATTCTGGGTATTAACAAAATGCATACGTAGGCATGCTCGATAAATAACCGTAAACTGCTGTGCGTTTGTCAAAGCTCTTCTTACATTTTATTTAACATAGCTAAGATAAGCCTTATGTGCATGAACACGAATGATGATGTTAGAAGACACGATGGGAGCCGTTTGAATGCAAAATCGTAATAACATCGGGACTGGTATGACCAGTGAATAATTCATTGAGTTATATAAAAATAAATATATTCAAACATGCTGTAGTCATTATTCGTAATCAATTTAATGTACTTGTCCATCTTCACAGAACATAACAAAATAGTAATTACATACTCGTATCATATAATCACAAACTGTTGTTTGTTGGGGTTGCTTTTCTGAGTAATTACATACTCGTATCATATCATCACAAACACAGAGACAACAAGTGTATTCTAAATTGCTAAATTGTCACCATGGACAGTGATGGTATAAAACATTTTCCCATCAGAAAAAAGACCTAGGTTTGTTCATGTCTGAATGGGTATTTTAAAAAAGCTTCACCTTAGTGGAGTCATAATACGTTAAACTCACTAAATTAAACATTTTACAATAGAAAATATTGATTTATTGATATTTATTGATCTTGTTTTTGTCCATAAATGAAATCGTTGTGTATTTTTAGTTCAAGATAACTGACAATGTCTTAATGTCTTAATAAACATAAATAGATAACGCGAGTTTTGATTGAAATTAATTGCAATATTTTGCGAATAATGTACATTTAACTTTCTGCAATTAGACACGTTAAAACATAAAAGCCACTATTTTCAATCATTCTTGAAGTAACGAATGCGTCATTTATTTATAGATAACGAGCCTGTGATTTCAGTAAATATATATGCATACGTCGACATGCGCATTCTTGCCTATAACCATTGAACTCTACTATAAATAAATTGTATTTCAATATTTATTAAAAATTTTGCTAATGGTTATACTTGCCCTGTTTTTAAGACGTTTATCCTTTCGCTGTTTACAAATAGTGTGTTAAGTACGTACATTAAAAAATGGTGTTAATAATCTTGAATGCGCATGCGAACGATTGGCACTCATTTAAATAAGAATGTTGGCGGGTGGATATTTTTTATGACTGCCATTAATTTGGATGAATACGCTTGTGATTTTTTTTAAGATGTGTGTATTAAATTCGGTCCTGCGATTATGTGAATAATCTGTGAAATTGGAAAATATTTACATTAGCTATAGAAACAAAACTGAATGTATTAGTCGATATGATTATTCTTTATTACATAATATATATAAAAGATAAATAAATTATAAAACTTCATTTTTATCACTAGCAATAACAGATGCACAATCAGGTTAACATCGGTATCTCGTGTTAAAATTACCAGATGCGCTGACAGCAACATTACATTTTGTACTATACATTGTCAGATCACGCCCAGTGTATGTACAATGCAACATATAAATAATACATAAATCAACTAAAACTTACAGAGACATGCATAGATTGAAGTACACAGATCATGCAAGCGCATTCTCGGCCCGATTTATAATATTTTATTAAATGATTAGGGTCTCATGTTGTAGTTTTTACATATTTTTGTTATTCAAAGACAAAATCCAAAAAAGTAGTTTAATGGCGTGATATTTTCAGACTTGGATGACACAATTTTGCCAAATACTAGTAAGCCATGCTATAAATCAAGGAAAATATAGCAAATATAAACTTAAATATTATCTACAATATTAATGGGAAACATTTTGTGACATGTAATGAAATGCTAATCTTTCATAATTTAGTGATGTTCACAGTACTTCGTGGAGTCAACATTCAAAAATGTATGCTTTACTCAGAACTCGTCTTTAATAAAGTTTAAAACAATGCAGCTATATCACTTAACGAGTTAAAGGAAAAACAAACTTTTGCAATTGTTAACTAAGAAAATAAGGCTTTGTGATATATGTGCAAGCTTATGTTTAAGAATAGAGTCTGTAAGTTTCCGCCAGTCCTATTCCTTGTTGATGAACATGCACACTCCACCAGCAATACCCAGCACTGCCGCCACGATGCACAGAGCGAAACCCGCATGTAGGGAGGAACCTTCCGCATTCAATTCTTTGCTAGTGGCGTATATCACAGATCCGATCAACATTAAGATTCCTGTAACAGAAATAAAAAGATTGCATGGCATTGCAGTACATCAACGACGCACACTTTGTCATGCAGCATTAGCATCACTCAGTATGTACGTGCAAAAAAATCGTATACATGCTGCTTAGAAACGCATACACACATCGTGCTTGTTTTGCGACAACGGACAAAGAACACATGGGAGATGTCGTGGTAAAATTTTCATTTTAAGAGAGACCATATACAATATAATTATGGTTACAAATGGCGGATATTATATGTTACTGAGTTTGCAATATGTTGACTATTCAACGTAAGTCTCAATACCGCTTTTAAATTAAAATCTTACCGGCAAAGATGGCAAGCCCCGCGGCGACCTTGGTGAGGATGACCTTGTCCTTCATCATGAACTTCTGCAGCAGGAAGCAGACGACAGCGCCGATCATAAGCAGAAGACCAAGAACCACCATCGCGCGCACCGCCATCAATGTGCCAGTAGCTGGGAAATTAAATCAAATGCATTTGCTGTAAATGCGATAATTATGCCAATGCATTCAACTTGTGAGAAACAAGTTTGAATTTCCATGCAATGTTAAATTACTGTAACCATCTTAAGCATCTTTTAATTCTTTATTTGAGCCACATGATAAAGAAAAAGTAGTGTATTCATTAAAAAAAATCAAGCTTTGATTATTTTATTATTTTCATTCTCTGCGTCATTTCAGGAATTTCCATGTGTTTCGTATAATACAATTTGATTTTAATTCAACAATTCAATAGACCAGTTTTATATTTTGACATTTATTACGAACTTTTTTTTCACGACAGAATAAAAAAAGATAATGCAATTGAGAACGCAATACAAAAAGTTAAATTTCATTGATTATAACTGCCTTATTGTAGACATTTCAATGTCCATTTAGATATTTAGAAACATCATCTCAATTTTCAATTGATGAATGTCATTCCGCGTAATGACACAGTGTTTGTCTCAATGGTCTTTCAAACAATCAACATATACACAATATATGTTGCGGACATTGAACACATAATTTGCGAGAATTGAAGGTCACAAAGACGTTTGTTTCTTAAGCGCGATATTGTAAGCAGCAGAGCATAAACTTTGCATTCTGGAAAAGTACATACACGCAATCAAACATCAATACTCAGTAGCTGAACTCAATCAATTGCAAGGATTCGGTAGTTATAACATTCATCTTCGTTTACTTCCGAAAGTAAAAACAGCCCCTAAACAATAAGACCGGATAATACTACTCTATTCACTCTACGCGTGTTACCGGCATCATCAAACATGGGGAAAATAACGCTGAACTTTATTTCGGATGCACAAGCTTAAATTAATTTAAAAGTCAATACAAAAACAGAAACCGTGCACGTTTATTATGTTTCTCCTTAATTGTACCTTCATTTTAAAATACTGTCATTATTGCTGAGAACATATATAGTTCGTTAACAATAAATTATCCCTTGATAATAATTGGTTTTGTTTTGAAACTGGTCTGAATCTATTTTGATACTGAAACATTTAATTGAAGCATTTTTCTCATTATATATTGACATACCAGCAGTTCCGATTGACGCACATACAGACGGGCGTTCACCGGAACTAAAACATGCCGACCAAAGTCCTGCATTTGATACATCTTTAACGTACGTCCAGTACGGAATAGCGAGACCCGCAATGTCCAGTATAGCTGACAGTCCGCTGAGAACCAGCCCGGCAATCGCAAACACGTCCATTGTTGTTCAGATCGTGAAGCCCTTCGACTAATTTAAATCAAAATGCAAAAATACTTCACACACTTCTAGCATTCACCGTGCCGTATGATGCCTGGCCAAGTTGCGAGCCCTATTAATAGTGCATCTATGGCAACTTGGTAAATATTTGGAGCGATCCCGATATCGTAATTCCACGAAAGCCCTTTTATTTACTGAAACTTTCGGCAATCCTCGTACGACATTGCCAAATGTGGCATCTCCGAGAGAGGGTCGTCAAATAAACATTGCCAACTCGCAAAGCTTTTCACAAACAACGCTTCAAACCAAAATACAAACCCTTTTCGACTTGCATCGGATTAAAGTGCTGAGAAGTTTAATTCCTTACATCATTTCATTATTTAAACTCAAATCAATATTGATCATTACTAGCATCAAATATATGTTTCCGAATGCAACATATGGGAATTTATCTCTGTGTGTATATATGTACATAGGGCAGACAGGACAGGAAACATTCATTACATTCATAGTTGCCAGTTGCATTTTAATCAAAACGTTATTTTTATTAGAAATATACATAATTCGAACATATTTAAACGTATATTACAACGTTATCAATCCTGCTCCAAATGTAAGAACGTATTCGTCGGACACCCGTGAACGCTTTAAATTAAACGTGTCTGAAACAATAACTTTACAGTATATTAAAAGTTTAAATATGAAATTGGAAATTTACAAATGTATAGGTTTTGACATACTTGAGGTTGTCGATTCGGCAAGTACAACTCAACAGTGAACTCAAGCCACAACAATCGAATACAAAGTGTGTCGTGTTATGAAAAAACTGGGCATATTGCATGTGCGTAAAGTGTAATTCCAGATTAGCCTGTGCAGTCCGCTGACTGCACAGGCTAATCTGAGACGACACTTTAAGCACATGTACTATGACCAGTTTTCTCAGAACGCGACTCAACTTATCCTGATTTATCAGGAATGTCAGTATGTTTTCATTTTTACGGAATATTGTGACAATCGGGGAAGATAAGAATAAGAAGATGATGCTAATTCTGTTTTGTTTTACAGTGTTAATCAAATGGTGTGCTTCATAAGATTATTCTCAAACAAATCAAAATTCCTGAGATTATTTACACAAAAATGTAATTATTACTAAAACTAATTTCAAAAAAAAAAATTATAACAAAATGTAATATGAGTTTGATTAAACAGGTCTTTTGAAGGTCGCAATACACGTCAAGTAACACAAACTTCTTTAAAGCATGGCGAGAACATTTTAAAGATTTAAACTTCATCATAAATCATGTGGTTTTGCGGAATGTTGTGAATTTAAAAAAGTATGCATGGACCTAAAAACGTGCCTTTTTCCAACTTGCGCTTTGATGTCTGCCAGTGAATCCACGCACATTTTAGTGTCTATGATATCTTATATCATTAGTGACATATTAATATGCTCTTTCTAAAAACCCAAGTTTCGTTTGAAGTGGGTAAGCGGAAACAAGTGCTTTTTATATTAAAAGCACATTAAACTTTATTTTGTCAACACAAGAAATGCCTTTCGTTGATAACGGGTTGACGAAACCTAATAAAATTCGTTTGAAACCAACCACAATAAAGTATCGAGCTCGAACCGACTTGTCATCCGTGCAATAGCGTAGTATAAAGATCGGTTACAATATGGCGATGAAATATGCATTCGACTAACTTATTAATAATCCAAATTAAGAAGTGATCATTTATGGTAATCACTGCGTTCACCCTTTATACCGACGTGTTTTAACACGATTGTTACGCTTTCATGCTCTCCGAATGGCGCCGCTTTTTCCGTCCGTCCAAATTGTAGTGTTTATATGTGATTGAGTAAACGGGCGCATGAAAAAAAACACATTCCATTTGTTTATTCGACTGTTCATTCCTTCGTTTCCTCGCGCTTCCTTGGACACGAATGCTCCGAATTCGATGAAACTGTATTTGCAGCATGCCTGTGCGCATAATAACTATATTTGGCATTACCACAATACATGTTTTGACAAATTGCTTTAATCAATGCAGAGATTTCAATGACATCAATTGCTCACATACAATAACGGCGGATTTCAAGACTTTACTGAGAACCATAAAACGTGTTACGGTTTAGTTAATACTTCTACTAAGAACTTTACGTAAAATACATGTATAAACATTATGGAGAAACTATATGACTTCGGACAATTTGAAGGTGATTATTTATAAGATTGTTCAATACGCCCGAGCGGGTGTTTGGCGGACATGCGGAGTTAAAGTTTGTCCAGCATTGTGAGAGATTTTTAAATAACATTGCAGAAGTGATTATTAAGCATGATGAGCCGAAGTGTCGCTAGTAAGACTAAGCCTTACGTCGTCTAGCATAGAGAGATTTTCAAATTACTATTATATATGGGCCGCGCTCTGTGAAAAGGGGGAATAATGCATGTACGTAAAGTGTCGTCCCAGAATTGCCTGTGCAGTCCTCACAGGCTCATCAGGCACGACACTCTCCGCTTTTATGATATTTTTCGTTTAAAGAAGTCTCTTCTCAGCAAAAATCCAGTTTAGGCGAAAAGTGTTATCACTGATTAGCCTGTGCGAACTGCACAGGCTACGTTAGGACAACACTTAACGCACATGCATTTTACGCGATTTTCACAGAGCACGGCTCATATGGTGTGTTCGCTTGTAACACACATAAGTTCAATGCCAAGGTCAGAGTACCTTGGCAGAAAGGACGCTTATTACTTGGAATGCACCGTAAGCATCGTAGGATGGCCTTATGTGAAATGCCACACTGAAAGTTTATGATGGTCCCACTTGAGTTGATGTTGTTCCTTTAAATTCTCTGAACTACATTATTAGCATGTCCTGTGTTACATGACGATGTAAAACAAAAAAATCATCTTGGTGGTACATGTTTTAACGATTTCATTAATGTATCTGTTCGGGAAAATTATATTCGGTAACGGTGGACAGTACATTAACAAATGTGTATGTATGGGCATGCATTAAAGGAGATTCTAACACGGCACGTGACTTGTTTTCTATAGACAAAGAAGGAAATCAAGCGTGGGTTATTCTGCAATAACTTATGGGCGGAGCTTATACACTGAAAGCACGCGCTGTAGCTAAACAAAACATGCCGATACATTTTCCACCAGCGTAATAATCCGGTATTTCATGAATGAAAGTCACGTGACAAAATACTATGAACAGAAATGCGTAAACTTGACCCAATTTCCCACGGTGTTCGTCTGCTGCTTCGATACTGAAATGGCTGAAGTTCGAATCGGAGTTGTTGTCTTGTAGATTCAACACTCTTGCGTTAATTTAAAGAGTACAATGAAAACATGTTAGTTTACGCAAGTTGTTGTTCTTAGTTAACCAAACGTGAGAAATGAAATGGGGTTTTTCCATCCAGTTTGGCTGTTATTGAGGGCGGAGATCTGATCGACAGAACAGCCGAAAGCTATTTTTTATGGGCGGAGCTTCACATAAAATAGTATGCAAGAAAAATAAGATAAATTCTATAAATCTTTAGTAAAAATCGTGTTAGAATCGAAATAATTCGTGTACGTTATAGTTTGTGGTCGAATAACCCACGGCCGGAAGTTTAGATGCGTGGTTTCAAATCACTCGTGCTTCGCACTCGTGATTTAATCCCTACGCATCTAAACTTCCGGCCGTGGGTTATTCGACAACAAACTATAACGTACACGAATTATTTCTTAAATATAAACACGAGATCGAATTTTTAATATCTCAAACGTAAAAACTATGAGTGACGTCAAATAGTGGCTAATTGGTTAACTAATATCATGGTCGGAACGTGATATTTTTCTCTACATATAATAACAAAACTTATAATACGTGTATAGTAATGGACGTTTTGGTACATACTACCTTATAGTCGTACAAGTTGTATTATGCCTTTAAAACAGAAAACATTTGTGTCAACCCTCTTTCATTATCGCTATTTGACAACCAAATAAAAATGTCGTATCAAAAAGCTTGATAAACCGTAATATTAAATCTTAGTAAAAAAAATCAGAATGTGCCACACTTTAGTTTAGCCATATGTATAAGTATCTGTTAAACGTGTGTTTTATAGCAAATAAAAAAAACTATAATACAATGTAATAACATTTTCAAATTCTTGCCTTTGCCCTCAATTGCAATAAATTCTGTAAATAATATTAATATTGTATCTTTAAAAATCACATGGCCTACCTACAGTGATGAAATACTGCAAAATAATGAATACCGGTACTCATGTATTTTTATCTTGTTAAAACACATTTCAGGAATGTCTAAGGTACGATTTATTAATTTTTGTTTGGAAGTTTATGATAATATTGGCCACAATCGTCACTTTTTTCATTATACATCTAAATAACTTTTCAAATTTTAAATACGTTTCAATAAGCCATATGCTTTAAAATAAGCCGCTTTTATCCATGCTACGTGAAGTTGTTTTGAAATTGCTCACTGTCAGATAAAAGCAAAGCCTTGAGATTGCTTTGAAATATATCGGCAAGGTGTCTTTATTTGATTGAGTCAAACAACATTAAAGATCGCAAAATGATGACGTGGAAGAAATTAGAGACCAAAGAACAATATTAGTATTAATAGTGGTGGTGGTTGTGGTAGTGGCAGTAGCAGTAGAAGCAGTAAAAGTAGTAGTAGTCATGTACCCTGTTTTAGCCGTTTTGCAAATGTCTTCCCATTTACTAGTACCTCAGGGATAGGCATATGTTAATAGCATCTGAGAACGTTTCATGTTGGTCGCAAACATTTTTTAGTTGAACTGTTTGCTTTTAACTTGTTATCTTCTCTGTTCCAACGAATCTTTTATTTGAAGAACACGTATCGACATGAACGTTTCGATTTCAAGGAATTCAGCGGTCAGGCATGTGAATGTGTGTATCGAATATTTGATGTTTGACAACTTAAACATGGGAATGGCAAACGGTCGACATAAAAAGGATTTTTGTACTGCAAACGTGTCCTTTATCTCAATTTGTTTACGTCATACAAAATTCACTGATGCCGTGGTTGTGTCAAACGTGTTTTATAGGGTTTTATAAGAAACAACAATGCGACCTATTTATTATCCGAGCAATTTGAGTAAGTTATGTTTTTTTCTATTCCGTGTTAGTAAAATTTTTGATGCAGAAAGAAATTGAAATCCAAATCATGTCCATTTTATACAATAAAATTTTCAATCGTGGCCACTTTTTTCTGGATTATTTATTATTAATCAATAAGTCAGCGAACACATTTTTTTGTATTGTTGGCAATATTGAAACGCATTCAGGCTTCATGTTAATACAGGCTTCGCGTCAGTTAGGAGGCGAATGGAAGTTGAACCGTTTTAAATTCTAAGCTTTAAATCTGCGAAGCTCATAATAACGAGGACTTACCACTTAAAGTCGTTCACGAGTTTGACAAATATGTAGTTTTCAACATCTGACCTGCAAGAACATTGGTTAATCTTGTCATTCTGCTCAAAACCGAGTGGTCGCCAGCATTTTGGGGGATTTCTATTAAATTTTAATAACCACTTCATCGAAACTCGAAAGAATGTATTCATTCAGATCAACTGACGGGAAACTCTCTCGATATTTCATTGGATGTTAAAATATGTTTAAACACGAGTTATCATAAAAATGTAAAATATAAACAATCATGCGATTTGAAAGAAATATGGTTCTCATCTGTATCATTTGTGTTGTAGGCTGAATATGGAATTTTTAATTTTCATCGAACATTTACATGACATTTTAAAGGTTGATATTTCTATTCGATGAATTTAGATTGTTACTACACAAGGTTAAGACTGAGATAACTTGTTCAACTTTAACTCAGCGAAGGGAGATGACTTGCCGTGATTATCTTGGGACAAAACTACGATTAAGTAGTGGTTCGCACTGATAAAAAAAACCTGACAGTCAACCATGATACTGCATGTTTGTAAATGTTTGAATTATGCGTACTAGCAGATTAAGTAAAGTACAGGCGACATGAGTTCAAACATGCAATCACGTATTGCTAAATAGTTACGCTGATGTTTTTCTATCGACGCACACTTTCAAATTTAACGGACAATAGCACATATTTAACGGTGTGTACATTTATCTTTGCTTGAAAATAGTTCCATTTTTGTTAAATTAAGAGGCATTTATTTTTATTTTTTCGATTACTGTATCCATGAGTAAACACTTGTGCAATCGATAATTACCACTCAACTTATTTTAATATTTTAGATAATTGTGTGTTTGTATGCATTTACTTAAAATGGAACATTTCGTCCAGATTTGCAAGTCAACCTACTCAGTAATTGATTAATTTAAAAGCTACGAAGAAACGCCCATGTTTTTAAAGGCAACACTAGAGATGAAATGGCATCTTCACAATTCTTTAACATAACTTCTTAACAAAACATATAGTTGGCCAACAAAATAAAAACCTCGAAAAGTCCTAAAACAAAATTGAGTATCAGTTCTAGTATGATTCTCGCTGACCTCTGAAAACGAAAACCATAAAAGAACAAAATTACCTGCATTCAAGTACACAACAAGATAAGTATTGATGCAAAGAGCGTCGGGAATTTCAGTGTAAAAGGCACTCAATGATGTTACATGGAACGATTATGTTTCTACTATATATATATATATATATTGGCCGATTATTTTAAACAAAATAGAAAAAGATACTGGTATAACCATTATCTATAATTTTGTGTAATAACCCCCAAATAACCATTATTTATGATGTTGTGTTATAACCCCCAAATAACCATTATCTATGATTTTGTGTTGTTACCCCCAAATATTTCATAGTTCATTTTATTTACATTGGTTTCCTTTTTTACTGGCATCCCTGCGCATTTTTCATTAATGGAACAGCACTGTGTAGGTTTTATAAAATCTGCTTCATCTTGTTAGCGTTATTTCATATTTTTTCTCAACTTCAAGGGGAGATGATTCTGAACTTATTCTTACGTTGCTAATTTACGATAGGGGTTGAGTACTCATTGATATGAAAACACTGTTAAAGTTTGACAAAAAAATGAATGAAAATTGTAAATTGCATAAAGAAGCTGCATTTCACAATACTTTGAAATTCAGTAAAAGATCATAATAGATTTATTGCTCCGATATTCATCATTTTCAATAGGGTTCGAGTAATACTGATATAAAACACTTAACAAGTTTGGAAAGATTCAGACAAAAGTTGTGAAATCTTTTAAACAAGTGGAAATTGTTTATTTTTTCAAATTTAATAAGTCTGGACTTATTGTCCCGATGTTTCTCATTTTAAATGAGGTAAAAATGCTCATTGATATGAAGACATTGTAAGTTTGGAAAGAATCTGATGAAAGAGGTTGACATAATCACCTGACCAAGCAGTTTTTTACTTTTATTTTTAAATTAAAAAAGACATAATTCTGGACTTATGGTCCGATATTGCTCATATAGAGTTTGGGTTGGGTCCTCATTGATAAAAAAAAAACCTGTGCAAGTTTGGAAACAATCGGATGAAAATTTTGGACTTCGAACAACGATTTCAAATTTTCTCAAATTCTAAGAAGATAACTATGGACGTAATTGTCGGATAATGCTAAAGGGCCCATACCACCTGGATAGTAATACGTGTCGCGCTTCGCGCTCTATATGTGGTTCTTAAACAAAACTACGAGGAGTGCTTGACTCTAGGGAAACGGGTTGCTGGGACACAGCTCCTCCTTGATAAGCGGCTGTTTCCTTTATCGCAACTCATTTTAACCATCAATAATTCGTGTCGCGCTTCGCGCTCTATATGTGGTAGGGATAGTATTTAGGGCCTATGATAGACAACTATAAAAATACATGAATAATAGATGTGTTGTTTGCATTTATTTGTTTATATAAAAACACGTGTATTTTTAATAAAAATGTCCAATTGTAGTAAAATGGATTTTAAAATGTCTACATAAATGAAAGCTTTATTATATTTATTAACCTGACTGGATAAAATTGTCAGCCGCCGAACTGTTCCGTTTGTGCTGGAACCCGGGATTAAACCGGGGGCCTTTAGATGACTGTTGCGTAAACAACTTCAGTCTAACGCTCTCCCAACTGAGCTATTCCGGCTGACATCATTTATGTACTGCTATTTGGTGAAGTTGTGTATAGAGATCGTTATTATATGTCTATTAATAAACTAATACATTGTACGTTTTCGTACCACTACGCCTTCCAATAAACTTGCTTGCGCGATAGGTCGTCAAATATCGTACTACATTGATTCTCCACTAAATAAGCAAATTAGAAAAACCACAAAATAAACACTATGCAAGATATTCTTAAAACAACAATATATACATTGATCCGTAAAATAACTTCTCCTCCCATAAGCGAAAAAATGCATTACATACTAGTCGCCGCTCTCCAGAGCGACGCTAATTAATACACAGTATTTAGAAATTCAGATTCTGCGTGAATGATGGTATAATACAATATCACGTATTATTATACTTATTGTCCTACGGTGGACCGATCTGTTTTTGCACCCAACACGTCGTTATTTTATCTTCTTGTCGATCTCTCAGATGACGTCGGCTCTCTTCGCAAAGGAAGCTGTGCGCTTCAAGTCATCCTGACTACTATTGACCTCCCCTTGCATCGTGGTCTCCTACGTCAAGATAGCGACTGAGACTTGTCATGTTGTGGACAGGACGACAGCAAGTGTTCTGTTGTCATGCTGTCAGTGTGACAAGAGCCTAGAACTGACTGTTTAATAGTGACCATGGTGCACAGGTGATAGTTCACGCGGCTTTGTCCACAGCCTTAATATGAGGACCTGCTCAGATCTTATAAGCAGGTGATAGGTGCCTTTTTTAGTTGTATAGTTGATGCAGCTGCAGCCACTTTACTTGTTTCTTTCCCTTGATGATGCTCTGGGCTTGCTTTTTAACGTGTTTGACCTGTCATTCTGCCGCTCTGTTGTTGTGCCCTTCTTAGACGAAGTGTATGCGACTTCATTGCCAAGAATTCGCAGTGAGATGGAAACCATTGAAGAGTGTGCTATGCAATAGAACGACAATGCACTAGCCAGATAGTTCAGTTCTTCTCAATCTCCTGGGTACCTGAAGTAGATTCCAGCTCCATCACTTCTGACAGCCTGGTCATCAGACAAGTCATATTGTGTTGTGGGTAGCAGTTGTGGTTGTATTCCATGGATAATTCTTTGTACAATCTTTCTGAGTTTTGTTCTTACCAGTACCAGAAATACTGCTTCGTAACTGGAGTATTGCATCATTGATCCAGTCTAAGTTTTCCAGGTACTGAGGGATATCTTTTGGGGTTGACCAAGGATATCTTGGTAATTTTTTTACAAGCGCCTCGTTTGGTTGATGAAGCTTAATCTCTTCTGTCTTTCCTTTTTTTGGTTAACTAAGTCTGTTTTTCATCAGATGATGTGGCAGCCGTTCATACGCCTGGCGACGAGTTCTGTCTTCCATGAGCTCAAGGCCCGTGAAGGTTTTCAGCTCTTAAAATGGGTTGACCGCATGTCTTCCTGAAGTTGATGGTGATGAGCCACTTCTTTATCTAGTCCTCAAGAACTTTCAGCGCCTCTTACATCCGGTAATGTGCGTTTGTGATTTGCTCCTGTATGCATCAGAGTGAAAGATTGTACGCATAACTTGCCCCAGGCAACAGAAGAGACATGAAAACATCAGATATGGATGGGTTGAGGACTCCCTCCCCCCCCCCCCTTTGCGGAACTCCTTTTCTCAGTGTCTTCGCACAGCTGTGATGTCCACTACACGGATTTATGCTTTCCTGCTGTTATAGCATTGGCAGGCCCAGAAGAACATATTTATTTTTACAACCGTCCACACCACTTTTTTGTAGCTTAAATTCAGTCCTTTTTTCAGGACTTATAGAAGGCATTCTCCATGTCAATCAAGATCGTCAGGGTGTTTCTGTTCTGTTCTTTCCCTGGAAGCCATCTTCAATCTTCTGGGCAATATATGTCACCTGGTCCTCAGTTTAACAATTTTGCTGAAACCTGCCTGCTCTGGAGAATGATTATGTTCTTCTCTTATTGCTTAGAGAGCCTGGTACATATAAGCAGTTCCATTAGTTTTCTCATACACCTGATTAGACTTATGGGTCTGAAGCTGTCCACGTTTGCTCGTCTTTGCCCTTCTTGTGGATCGGTACCATATCAACTTTTCCCCAGAATGTGTGACACATGGCGTGTCTTTCAGCTAGTTTGAAGATTTTCTGTAACTGTGTTTTTGCCCTTGCGCCTAGATGTACAAGCATTTTGTTAGTGATTTTGTCTGACCATGTGAATTTTGGATACACAGCTGTCCTGGCATCTGCTGGTTTGTGGTGGTTAAGCGGCTTGGTAATGTGTTCCTCCTAAGAAGTTCTTCTTTCCTTTTTTACCTGGGCCTTTCTGTTTTCAGGTTAAGTTGCTGAAGTTCTAATAACTATTTAAAAAAAAACATGTTTGCTTTTTCTCTTCTTCTCAGCAACTTTTGGCATTGTGAGACGGTTAACATAAAGGGTTTCCTCCACTTTCTGTCTACTGCTGCTGACTTTATTATCATTCTCTTGAAGCTCTACCGTCCAAAAAGGGCCTGTAGTTTTGGATGCACCATGGTGATTGTTACTCAAGCTGTTTTCAGAATGGCCTGATTGAAGTTTTGGGTGAATCGATTGGTTGTTAGGTTGTCTGTAAAGGTACGTGAGGCTTGATATAGTGATCAAGTCAGCCGTAGTGTACTCCTTCCTTTAAAACGTCGTGGAGTTCTATAGCCTGTACTAGGTTGATATCCAGCTTAACTAGTCTGTGGGTGCTGCCTCACTGGTAGTAATGGTCTACTTGAACAGATGATCAGTTGCAAAGTCGAGCGCTGGGAATGAATTTGACAGCCACCTGCCTGAGGTGTGTGGGTCTTCTGGATCGTTCAGCAGCACCATTTTTGAGTCAATCAGCCAGTTTTTTCATCCTGTCCTCTTCTGTACATCTCTTCATAGCCCAACAGGTTGAGTTTCTTTTGAAGTCCATAAACACCAAGCTGGTCTTAGTGGGTAAGTTTCCTAGGTGCTGTAGAGAAAGTCCATAGTCTTTCAAGCACAAATTGTATATTGTAATTACAGACCTGTGCATTGTGATGTTAACTCTGGGTCTTGGGAATATGTGGCTAATATTCGTCAGTCCTCTATCCTTCAAACTGTCCAGCTAGGAAAGCCTCGTCAGGACTAAACACTCACGTTGGCATAGCTCACCAGGTCATAGAGGCCCTCAAACCACACCACGTCAAGAAATCAGCTGTTATTTTATTAAATTATTTTTTAAAATCCCTCATGCAGGTCGAAATGAGGAAGTATTAAGAAGGGCAAACTTTTGTCCAAGATTGCAGCAAGTCAGCCATTTTGAAGGTGATGAGACTTTTGGCCCATCTCCAGTTGACCCTTACATACTTAGTATTCCTCCACCTTCCAACAGGACTGGTGTATGTTGTAGTAATACATCTGTCAAATGATGTAAGAATCCACATAATTGAAGTATTATAGTTGATATTTTTTGTTAAAACCACGTGCATGAGACCTCCAAACAATTGGTCAGAAGTCAATTAACAACCATAAATATAGATAATTATCCCCCGCCAAAGGCGGATATTGTTTTGGCATTGTCCGTCCGTCTTTCCGTCCGTCCGTCTTTCCGTTCGGAGCCATATCTTGGAAGTGCTTTGGTGGATTTCATTGAAACTTGGTACAAGTATATATATGGATTAAAGGATGATGCACGCCAAATAGCATTGTACACCATCTGTTAATAACAGAGTTATGACCCTTTGTATCTTGAAAAAATGCTTTTTGTTTGTGTCCAGAGCCATATCTTGGAAGTGCTTTGGTTGATTTCATTGAAACTTGGTATGAGTATATATATGGATAAGAGGATGATGCACGCCAAATGGCATTGTACACCATCTTTTAGTAACGGAGTTATGGTCCTTTGTATCTTGAAAAAATGCTTTTTTGAGTGTCAAATATAACACTTTTGTGTCCAGAAGCATGTTGGCAGGGGATATCAAATCAACGAATTTGCTTGTTTCTCATATATGTGATTTCTCAACAAATTCTCCAGACTGTTGTTTAAATTATTGCATTAAATCAAACATCTGAAAATGGTCTCTGATTGTTTATTAATAACAAGAAACATGTAAACATATGTATGCTTGTGCTTAACAAAAGCAACAGGAATTCAAAACTAATGAAAAACTAACAATTGATGCAATTGAATACTTTGTTTGATGTTGAAGATTATCATCACCTTGGTAGAAAACAATTTATATATTTGTAATTATGTTTCACAAACACCTGTAAAACAGATGTCAGAAAAGGCAATGCAAATATTTCAATACAATTAACTACTGGTATTCACTAACTTTTCCTATATGATCTGTGTCATACAATAATGGGTTTTATTCCATATATGGCCAGAAAGCCCCAGACTAGCCTGTGCAATCATGCAGTTTGGTAAGGAGCTATGCTTTAGGCTCTTAACTCTTTCAGTGCTGGAACCGAATTTTGAAGGCCTTTGCAAACAGTTTGGATCCAGATGAGACACCACAGAACGTGGTGTCTCATCAGGACCCAAACTGTTTGCTATTCTTATAGTAATCTTTGAAAAAAATCGACAAAAATGCTAATTTTAGAAATTCAGCAGACGACATTTTAGCAGACGACAAATTTCCCAGCATGCAAAGGGTTTAGCAAAGGGTAGCACCTGGTCAGACTGCTAAAGCTACTCTGGCCGCATCTGGCATTAGACCCATTCTCACACAACGTGGCTTGTATTAGGCAACCTCATTTGCACCTTATGCTAATTCTCTTTTTCTACTGTATTTAACATGCACACTAGCATCGGCATATCTAACAAATGATAACAGTGTAAAAAGCATTTAAGTAAACAATAGGTGATTTATTTGTTAATTCTGACAGCAAATGATAAATGTAATTCTTCTGATGTCATACAGTTATAATAAGACAGTGGTTGAAAGAAAAAAAAGTATTTTAGCTTTAGGTTTTTGCATTTGGTTTTATATACAACACAATAACGCAAATACAATAAATCAGAATTACTTTGTATGACTCTAATCTAGCAAGCAAAATGACACATAAAAGATAACATAAATTTGTTACATTAAACTTTCAAGGTGTTGAAGTAGAAAACAAACATATTTATCGAACAAAACAAACTATATTTTCAACATTTGTTTAATCAACCGTGCCTAAATATAATGCATTTGCAGGTGCAAATTATAAATATTGTTTACTTGTCTGCTTTATTTAATGCTTTGATTTAAATATTTACTTATTAACTGATTAAATGTTTAAACACTTTGCAGGTTAAATGGAAGATACATTGACATAGAAATCGCTTATTTTTCAAAGCAATTTTAATACACCCTTTTCTACTTGACCAAATGTGTATTTTTGCTGAATACAACAAATAATTAAATCAAAATTTAGCATGACCTTATTTGAGACTTCCTCATAAAAACTTCAACAAAAGCAAGTTGTACTTTTGTAATTATCAGCACCACACAAAGTATATTCAACAACAAAATTGCATAACTACTGAATAATGTCAATACATTGAATATAAATTGGTAACACAATTTTCTACACCTTCCAACAAACTGCAACATGGCAAGTTTATGCACTACCCCATTCACATTTGCTTCAAACAATTCAAACTGTCTTTAGTGCCAGCACCACTATTTGTGCTAAGCCTGTGTCTGTTTCCATAGCACTTCATGGAAAATGGATAACATTTATCAAAATTATAAAATTATGTGAATGTATAATTTTAAGGCTATTTTATATGAAAGTATTTAATAAATAATGTTCAACAATGTTTTTTTTTTATTTTGGCATAAGTTCACATGTGGATATTTGGACTCTTGAAGTATTTCTAAATTATAAGAGACTTTTTCACAAATATTTTTTAAAGACTGTTAAACAATTAATTTATTAACAACATTTAATTTTTGAAATAGATATAGAAAATCATTAAAAAAACAAAAACAATTATAATAAAAAAAATGGATAAATTATTGATGAAAGCCTTACAAACATATTATTAAACAAGGTCTGTTTGTAAAACATGCATGCCCCCTATATGGGCTGTCAGTTGTAGTGGCAGCCATTGTGTGAATACGTTTTTTGTCACTGTGACCTTGACCTTTGACCTAGTGACTTGAAAATCAATAGGGGTCATCTGCCAGTCATGATCAATGTACCTGTGAAGTTTTATGATCCTAGGCCTTATTATTCTTGAATTATCATCAGGAAACCATTTTACTGTTTCAAGTTACTGTGACCTTGACCTTTGACCTAGTGACCTGAAAATTAATAGGGGTCATCTGCCAGTCATGATCAATGTACCTATGAAGTTTCATGATCCTAGGCATAAGCATTCTTGAGTTATCATCTGGAAACCATTTTACTATTTCGAGTCACTGTGACCTTGACGTTTAACCTAGTGACCTGAAAATCAATAGGGGTCATCTGCCAGTCATGATCAATGTACCTATGAAGTTTCATGATCCTAGGCGTAAGCATTCTTGAGTTATCATCAGGAAACCATTTTACTGTTTTGAGTCACTGTGACCTTGACCTTTGACCTACTGACCTAAAAATCAATAGGGGTCATCTGCCAGTCATGATCAATGAACCTATGAAGTTTCATGATCCTAGGCGTAAGCATTCTTAAGTTATCATCCGGAAACCATTTTACTGTTTTGAGCCACTGTGACCTTGACCTTTGACCTAGTGACCTGAAAATCAATAGGGGTCATCTGCCAGTTATGATCAATGTACCTATTAAGTTTCATGATCCTTGGCGTATGCATTCTTGAGTTATCATCCGGAAACCATTTTACTATTTCAAGTCACTGTGACCTTGACCTTTGACCTAGTGACCTGAACATCAATAGGGGTCATCTGCCAGTCATGATCAATGTACCTATGAAGTTTCATGATCCTAGGCCTAAGCGTTCTTGAGTTATCATCCGGAAACCATCTGGTGGACGGACTGACTGACCGACCGACTGACATGTGCAAAACAATATACCCCCTCTTCTTCGAAGGGGGGCATAATTAATGATATTGACTCAATATGATATATACATTTCTTTGTGAATCTATGCTGTTGTTTTTTTCAAAATCTTTAATTTGCAAAACTGAAAAATACCTTTAATTGAAATGACTTATTTCCATACCTTTAAATAAAATTATTAATTTCCATTAATTCATAATGACAATCAATGGTGCCCTGTTAAGTTGAACTCATAAATGTTACTCCATTTCTTGTCAACTCAAGCATGCAATGGTCATTCTTTTTGTTTTGTTGCATTTTATGTTTCAATGTACAGTTAATTTAACATTATAGTATTGTTTGGACATTATATAATGTCAATACAACATTTACATATATGCATTAAAATGTTTGCAAAAGTTTACAAATAAAACATTATTTTGTCAATCTTGCTTTTTTGGTGCAAAGACAAAATATAAGTATGAACACTTCAATAATTAAAAGCAATTTCCATGTAGATATGTCTTTTACTGATAAACATGACAACATGTACATATGAACAATTGCACGTTTTTTTTGTCTTTGGATTTTAAATAATCTTAAGAATTTTAAAGGATTGTATTAATGAAAACAATTGTTGATGAGATTTTTAGTGATCAAATTATGAAACAAGAGCTCCGCAGTTGGACGCATATGCCCCCCTCCCCCCTCAAACAGGGCTTTGAACAAGCGACCTCAATTTCAATAGGGGTCATCTACTGTCCAAGGCCAATGCACATGTGAAGTATCAAGCCAATTTGTCAATAAGTTGATGAGTTATTGATCGGAAACGAATTTCACACTTGTTGTGACAGTAATCTTGACCTAGTGACTCCAATTTCAATAGGTGTTATCTACTGTCCAAGACAAAAGCACATGGGAAGTATCAAGCGAATCGGTCAATTCATTGACAAGTTATTGATTGGAAACGATTGTTCACTTATTGTGACAGTGACCTTAGACATAGTGACCCCAATTTCTTTTGGCATAATCTACTGTCCAAGGCCAATGCACATGCGAAGTATCAAGACAATCTATCAATTCGTTGAGGAGTTATTGATCGGAAACTATTTTCACACATATTGTGACAGTGACCTTTGACACAGTGACCCAAATTTCAATAAAGGTCATCTACTGTCCAAGGCTATTGAACATGGGAAGTATCAAGCCAATTGGTAGATTGGTTTACGAGTTTTTAATCGGAAACAATGTTCACACTTATTGTGATAGTGACCTTGACCTAGTGACCCCAAATTTAATTGGGGTCATCTACTGTCCAAGGCCAAAAATGCACATGTGAAGCATCAAGCCAATCGGTCATATCATTGACAAGTTATTGATCTGGTCTAAAACAACAGACCGACCGACATAGAGCAAAACAATATATCCCCTCTTCTATGAAGGGGGGTAAAGAAGATTAATTGCTTATCATCAAATCCCAATACTGAATATGGATTAACCAAAACATGGAATCATCACAGACTTGCAAAGCTATTGCCAAAAAGTGAAGATACTGGTAAATCTATCTCATCTTGCAACAAACCTATACATATCCTACAAAAAGCATTCACTAGATAAACAATTCACAACATTAACATAATCATAACAAAAAAGTTGAACACAAAATTAAAAGGACAACAAGATAACGCAATATACAATATAATTTTATATCCATAACAGTGTTTGTATTTTACTTTTTGGTCCAACAATAAATGCAATGGAACTTACCCAGTGCAATAATATGATAATAAGATGCCCATTTAATGCTGCTGAAAAAAGTTAAACATTTGATAAATAAACTGTTAACAGTATCATGACCTTTTTAAGCATTTTTATCTTAAACAATTGAAATAGCAAGCATGAATATTTAAAACTACAAGAATGCAACTGAATTAAGAAATATTAAGTCTACAACAAATCAAATGTATTGCACTGTGAATAAAATTGTTCATTAAAGAGGGCTTACAGCCCTAAGGGGCTCACATGAGAAACAAAAGAACTAACGGTAACTGTTCTAAAAAGCTTATGTTCTGAGCTAGTTTCATTACAAAGGGGCAAATAAGGTGACTTCTCGCTCGTTCACAAGGCTTCTATGTAGCCCAAATAGAAAAACTGCCAAGTCCCCTGGCAGCCATGTTTTTCAACAGACCTGCACAATTTTCAAATTTAGCCCATGTATCAATAAATACAAAAGACACCATAAACATTTTCTGCTCATTCAACCAAAAATAGTTGTAAAATTGATTTTAGATTTTTTTTGTTTAAATAATCATACATGATCACTAAAATTATCATGCCTTTAAAAAAAATTATATTTGTAATTCAAATACCTTTTCAACTGACTCATATTTCATAAAAAGATTATGATCTTGAGAAATTCACTTTATTTAAAGATTGAAAAACACCCCTTACATAGAAACAGGCCACAGACCCTGAGCTATGTTCACATGTTAATGCTTATTTATATCAAAGGCAAGGTTTCTATACATAAACCTAACAACAAATGTGTGTCCGCCACTAGCAAAATTTCACACATAAAATTATGCTGTTTGTTAAACAGAAATGTGCTCCTCTGGGATGAAAGCAACCATTAAAACATTTATTTTGTGTGGCAAAACGATCACAATTGAGATAAATTGATAAATTTGAACTCTCACTTGAGCTGATAAATACCTCCCACATATTGCTAGACAAAGAGAAAGCAGCTTTATCCCTTTTTTATGACTAATATCTTAGGTTGCATGACTGTGAGCTACATGCCCAGTCTGGTATGGCTAAAGTACATACCGAGTATAGGCGAGTTAAATTTATGTACAGTGGTATGAAATTTTTCCATGTCAGCACAATTCTTGGCCCTGATAGACAAATATTTGACTTTTCATCTTGATCATTTATCATTGCCTGGTCATGAGTGTTAAATGTATGTGTAATTTATCCCTCCAGGAATATAGAAGTTATGGTGAACAAAAACAAAAGTCACAACGTGATTGAATAAGTTGAAACATTACAAAACAAATGCTTGCTAAGATTAAGCACATGCATTAGCTCTGAAAAGAAATTGATGATTCATTTTATGGGTACTTGAAGTTCAACTTACTAGTGTTAATTCTGAAAATGTCTTTTTATCTACACAACTGAGATTGTCACATCAGAAAAATAATCTTTTTAATAACTTCTCAAAAATTTTTGACATCAGACCCAAACTTTGGGATTACATCTTAATCATCATTTAGCACCAAAACTACTTCTGTTTAAGCACATTTAAATATTGAGATCTGCTGGATGGAAGACTAAATAAACCCAGTGTAAATATTTATCATAAAAATAAGAACACAGTGTCAAAGTTGCTCTACCAATATTTGTGATTCTATGTGTTAATGTTGATAGAATCAATGTGTTTGATTCAACACTGTTTTATTTTTTGAGAAATTATTAAGATTGTTTATTTTATTCTCTAGTTGAACGATGTATTTGAAATTCTTTGAATAGCTCAGGAAACTGTTACCACTTAGATATGTATTTTGACACATATGTAGTCCCATAGAAAGTTACATTTAATTCAATACCTTTCTTACTAGATTCAAGTTTGAAAGGCTTCATTTCCAACCCTTAGATACTGATGAGCAGCAAACAGCATAAAACCTGAACAGACTACTTGCAGGCTGTTCTGGTTTTATGCTGTTTGCACAAAGCCATTTTTACTTTGCTTCTGAGTGGAAAAGGGTTAAAGCAATTTCACCTAACACACATGTCATAGTATAACATTGTCTAGTAAGGTTAATAATAAATTTGAAACATGTAATTTTGATCTTTGCATGTGCGTAAAGTCTATTTTGTAGATTAGCCTGTGCAGTCAAAACAGGCTTATCAGGGACAATAAATTATATATTCACTAAGAAGAAACTTCCTTTAAACAAAAAATACCATAAAAGCGGAAAGTGTTTCCCTGATTAACCTGTGCAGTCTGGGATAATACTTTTCAAAAATCATTAAGCCCCATTTCCCCATAACAAGGCTCAGTGAAAATCTCAGTTTTCACTCTATGCTTAAATGTGTCTTGTTCTGATTAAACTGGGCTTAATTCATGTGCGTAAAGTGTCGTCAAAGATTAGCCTGTGCAGTCCGCACAGGCTAATCAGGGACGACACTTTCCTCTTAAACTTGATTTTCGGTAAGAAGGGACTTCCTTCAAACTAAAAATACCATAAAAGCGTAAAGTGTCGTCCCTGATTAGCCTGTGCGGACTGCACAGGCTAATCTGGGACGACATTTTACGCACATGAATTAAGCTCAGTTTTCTCAGAACAAGACACAAATCTAAAAAGAACACAAACCTATATTGCCAAAAGACGTCATTTTGGATGATTTGTTAAACTCTCTATACAACAAAAGATGACCACTTATAATAATAACTGAACACAGAAATATACTAACAGGGTTCTACATTCTATCTTAAAAAAAAACACACACTATGCCATCAGGTTTAATTGTTCTTTACATTCTGTACAACAAAACTTTCTTAATAGCTGTTGAAAACTCTATATATCAAATCTATTCTTTCAGGTTAAATAATTCTTAACACCCTTTGTAATAAATCTACACTATCAGGTTTAATTGTTCTAAACACTCTGCATAAAAAAACATACAAATAATCTAGCACCTAACTACCGTAAATACACGAATAAAATACGCCCTCGTGTAAAATACGCATCTCAAGAGTTTGGTCCAAATCAGTAAAAATTGAAAATCTGAGTAAAATACGCACTAAAAAAATTAGTGTCCGAAATCCGCCATGACGCTGTCATTTCCGAAAAAATGTGTCAATATATTTTTTGTGTTGTGAAAATAGTCAATCAATTTGGCGTTATCAACCATCTGTTTCACAGTAATACCATGGAATATTGATTGCGATGTGTTATCGTGCCGTTGTCATGACAGTTACAAAATAAATATCTCTGTCAATTGTTTATATTACCGTTGATTGTTTTATTTATGCAAACATATGGTTGATTTGATACTTCACATGGCCCTTCTCAACGCCTTTACCGATAACACACGCGCCACCTTCTGACACCCGGGTCAAGCAGTCATTATTGCAAAAAAAAGAAACAGAGACGCTGTTTTTTTTATAACATTTAATTCCATTTGACAATATTCAGAACGATAATAATTATAATAATAATTATTATTATTAAATATCTATAATACCGATGGTTGGTTTATTTAGCATGTATGGTAATATACGGTGTAGCCATTACAATTACTGTAAGCACAGTTGTCCCCCTGTATGTAATGGTGTTATTCAAACTGGCTGACACACAGCAAAAAACAACGATAAAGTTGAAAATTTTCACAGGAAAAATGTTGTTCTGCTCCTATTCGTATATAATACGCACCCCCTACTAATTAAAATTCGGCAGGTAAAAAAGTGCGTATTATATTTGTGTATTTACAGTATACCTGTAAGATTGTTCATTTGATTTGCTGTATGTAACAAACCCATAATGCTAATCTAATAGACAGATCACAGACATAAATCACATAAATTTATATATCAAGGATTCTAAATGTAGATCTGTATCCCAAAGATCTATATGTTAAGCATTTTAAACCTACATATCTACAGTCTAACAGATCTATATCTCACAGACCTATGTCTCAACGCTCCTTCAACACTGAACAGTCATCCACAACCACTCTACATTTTTATGGAACTCTTCGAGGAAGTCATATTGGAGGAGAGAGCCCCTCGGCAGATACACTTGAGCTCGTCAACGAGGGTTTCATATCGATACGAGGCCCGAATGTCCGGTATGTTGGTGCGGCTCACGTCATTTCCCACAACACCCTCCTTTGTGTAGTTTAAACCCAGCCAGTGTTGTTTCACCTTAAAAACATTTAAAGCCATAATATCCAATACTAGAAACCAAACCATTTGGACATATATTTGAGTGATACTAGTTTTGAATTTCTTTTGAATTAGTTGGTAGAACATATCATGGATACTTTTCCAGCATGCTTATTTCTTAAGGGTGATTAATTAAACATGTACTCAGAATTACATGTCATTACTTACAAAAAGCAGCACTTTGCTGAGTTTCAGCTACCATCAGTAAATTTCCACTCTGACAGAATTATGGTAATAAGTTATCTTACACAAAACATACAGACAAACCTACCGGTACCTGAAGTAAAACATGTACCTGACAAAAACTATTATGGACTAAACATGCAGACATAAATACCACAATAACCAATCTGACAGAAACAACTATGTGCTATGACAAACATAACAACAACAAAAAAAACAAAAGTATATCACCAATCTCTAGGAAGTATTATGTTTTTTGTCACACATGTGGGAAGCAACTTTGATAGATTATGTAACTTGCTATCTCATGCATATAACATGAGCACCAAATACATGTGAAGCTACTGTGATAGAGGTTTTTATGTGCTATCTCACAAATAATTATCACATTAGCATCTTCCACATGTGAAGCCTCACATTGGTACCTACAAGGTGTGGGAAACCACTCTGACAGACACTGTTACGTGCTATCTCACACATATCAAAATGGTACCTACCAGGTGAGGGAAACCACTCTGACGGACACTATGACGTGCTATCTTACACATATCACATTGGTACATACCAGGTGTGGGAATCCACTCTGACAGACACTGTTACGTGCTATCTCACACATATCAAAATGGTACCTACCAGGTGTGGGAAACCACTCTGACGGACACTATGACGTGCTATCTTACACATATCACATCGGTACATACCAGGTGTGGGAAACCACTCTGACAGACACTGTTACGTGCTATCTCACACAAGTCACATTGTTATATACCAGGTGTGGGAAACCACTCTGACAGACACTGTTGCATGCTATCTCACACATATCACATCGGTACCTACCAGGTGTGGGAAACCACTCTGACAGACACTGTTACATGCTATCTCACACATATCACATTGGTACCTACCAGCTGTGGGAAACCACTCTGACAGACACTGTTACATGCTATCTCACACATATCACATTGGTACCTACCAGGTGTGGGAAACCACTCTGACAGACACTGTTACATGCTATCTCACACATATCACATTGGTACCTACCAGCTGTGGGAAACCACTCTGACAGACACTGTTACATGCTATCTCACACATATCACATTGGTACCTACCAGGTGTGGGAAACCACTCTGACAGACACTGTTGCATGCTATCTTACACATATCACAATCATACATACCAGGTGTGGGAAATCACTCTGACAGACACTGTTACATGCTATCTCACACATATCACATCGGTACCTACCAGGTGTGGGAAACCACTCTGACAGACACTGTTACATGCTATCTCACAAGTCACACTGGTACCTACCAGGTGTGGGAAACCACTCTGACAGACACTGTTACGTGCTATCTCACACATATCACATGTGGACAACTTCCAGACCTGGGCAGCAATGCTATATTCCTCCATCAATGGTTCCTGAAAAACAATACAAAGCTAATGCTTGTTTGTTGTCCATGTAAAAACGAACTTTATGATCTGCGTTTTGGGAAAATGGGGCTTAATGCGTGAAATGAATACATTTACAGCAACTACCTTCTGTTTTTACATCTTTTACTTGAAACTATGAAAACAAAAAGCTTTTAAGTTTATTAATTTAATTACAAGTATATGAATAACAGGTTTAATGATTTAAGTTTCATTTTTTAAACCTTTAAAATACATATTTGTATCAATCAAAACAAAACATTTACCTTTTAGCAAAATTTTTCTGTTAAAGATTTTAACAATTTTAATTATTTTAATAAATTAGCAAACATTTTTTGCTTTTTTTTGTTTTGAAGCATTAGGAAGGCATTTTTTTTAAATCCTCATCAAAGTAATCATACGCTTTTCAGACTAATAAATACCTTTGTAAAATGAAACTGAAGTGGGTCATCAGTAGATAGTGAGACGTTAAGTCCACGAGCAAAGTATTCTGGCAGAGGGTTGCGGTGATAGTTGAGAAACAGAGAGTTGTTACTAAGCGGTGACATGGCGATACCAATCTGGGACAGGTAGTACAGGTACTGCAGCACTGGCACCTACAGGGCAGAAAATTAGTGGTTTTTCTGGGACGACTAGGCATAAAGGGACCTTTTCACGTTTTGGTTTATTGACAAAATTAAAAAATAATAATTTCTGACTCGCAAATTTTTGTTATAGTTATATTTGTGAGGAAACAGTAATACTGAACATTTTCCATGCTCTAAAATATCCATTATATGCATCTTTTGGCGAGTCAAAAACCTGAAAAATATAAAGCGTTGCAACGCGTAACAATTGAATAATTTGGAGAGTTCTGTTGTTGTCGTTATATTTTGTGACACTACGAGGATTGCTTATATAAAGTATCAAATACATCATTTGATGAATGAGCAAGGATTACCGAGTGGTCTAAGCATTAGACTTTTACTCCAGGGGTCAGTGATTCGAGCTCAGTTGAGGGTTACTTTGTTTTCGTTCTTTAATTTTATTCTTGTTTTTAACTGGAGCTTTTAATACCCGATGTTTACATTTATCAATATAAAACATTTAATGACAAAATTCAATACATGCCAAAATCTGTAAAAAGGTCCCTTTAATGCATGTCAGTAAAGTTTCATCCCACATTAGCCTGTGCAGTCTGCACAGACTAACCAGGGACAAAACTTTCCGCTCTTAAGGAATTATTTGTTTGAAGGAATTCTCTTCAAAATAAAAATGAAATTTTTGCGGAAAATGTTTTCCTTGGTAATTAGCCTGTGTGGACTTCAAAGGATTATCAGGGATGACACTAAATGCACATACATTAAGCTCAGTTTTCCAGCATGACCATGACAGTTATTTTGTTATCATTAAAAAGTGTTACATGTACTTGTAGTATAACATTCACATGATGACATTCATATAAAAGTTGGATTAAAACTTGGAGAAAATGTAAAATTAGAACATTGTCACAAACCTGCCTAAAACCCCTGTACCTCTTTGTAAACTATGATCAAGGACACATAACTTTGTAATATGTAGATCACTGGGGATTAAACGTTTTTTGCACATCATCACTATTTGTAGATGATATATTAATGATTTCAATTTTGTAGTTTGTGGGGTTATACCATTAATACTGAAACATTCTATCCTAGGTCAGTAGAACCTACCTTTCTAAGCATAAGCCCATGGGAGATGTTCTCAGCGCACATGAATGCTGCCACAAGGTGGGTCACATTCCCCGCCTCCCCACAGTGGGGTCGCAGAACCAATGTGTGTAACCCCCGCTCTCTACAAAATAATCAGAATAGTTTTGTTTACCAGTATTGGTTTAAGTTTTGTTTTAAGTCCCTTTCAACAGTATTTCATTATTATCGCAGCGGTAAGTTGACCAACTAAACCTTTGCTTGAGCAAGCTGGTTTACCAGTACTAAGATAACAGTTAAAGAATTAAACAAGTGATTGTATACTGTACAAGTGACTGAAACTCACCTCCTGAAGTGGTTAAGCACGACCAGGTTGGCGTACATGTAGTAGATATAGTAGCTGTATGGGGGATTGTCAGGTTGGGTCCACTCATCAGGGGAGGGCGAACTGATGTCAAACCGAATATTCTCTGTCTTTGACTCGTCATCTACAGAATCTAGTCCCGTAACCTAGGAGACACATTCTTTAAAAATTTGGCTGCGTATTAATTGTTCAGTATATTTCAGTTATCCTTGGAACCTTACAAAAAGCCCATTTGTTTAGGGTTTTTATTCCTTTTATAATGAATGAACAAAAAGTGCTGGTAAATTTCATATTAAATTACAGTTTTCCAAGAATGAAACAGTTTCAAGAATAATTTGGATTTGCTAATTATAATTCTTACATTTGGTTACCAAATGCCGACCCAAACTTCAACAACAACACAGGTACTCACATGTTGCAGGAATGCGTGCAGCTCGGGGTGTGACTGTGGATCGTTGGTGACCTCAAACAGGGGCAGGAACAGGTTCTCTAGGATGTCCTGGAAACTCTGCACAAGATTGTTGGCCTTGTACACATCACTGAAATCATAGGAATATATCAAATATAACCAAGTAAAATGAGAGAATAATAATGCCAAAAATAACAAGGGACAAAATTGTCACAAAACAAGGTTTTCAATTTGAAAAAAGTGTGATAAAGGGAGACAACTCAAACTAAACTGATTATTCATAGTTACCCACCTTGTTTCAAAATAAATCTATTTTTAGTCGTGGCACCCTTGACCTTGGAGATATTGAGGTAATTCTTTTGTGTGACACACTGTCCAATGATGGTGAACAAATACGCCAAATGAGTTTAAAATCTCACATTGAACGACAAAGTTATGGCCTGGACAAGCTTGTCCGCCCGTTTGTCCGCCTACATTCGTCAATCTAATAACCAGTTTTTTCCTTTGGAAAACCTGGTTAAAAACAACTTTATCTGCCCTTTATACATATTTACATTTTCTTTCAGTTTCATAATGATAACATGAAAGATGTTCCAATGACAATCAGCAAAAATCTGAATGCGCCTTTGAAACCAATGCTAACCAAGCCACAAAAAACAAGCATTTTCGTTGATTTGATATCCCCCGCCAATATGAGTCTGGACACAAAAGTATTATATTTGACACTCAAAAAAGCATTTAAATCAAGATACAAAGGGCCATAACTCCGTTATTAACAAATGGTGTACAATGCCTTTTGGCGTGCATCATCCTCTTATCCATATATATACTCATACCAAGTTTCAATGAAATTTGCCAAAGCACTTCCAAGATATGGCTCCGAACGGACAGAAAGACGGAAGGACATACAACGCCAAAACAATATCCCTCAGCCTATGGCGAGGGATAATAAGCCAGAAATTTCACCAAAAAAGACAAAGACAACCCATTTACTGATCAATCTCACCAACCACAAAAATTGACACAAAAGCACTTACTATAGCCTGGGTATCTGTATGAGCCAGCGCACATTGTCTGAGTACACCTTCCAGTCAATGGCCCACTTGGCCAGCTTGTCCCACTCATCCATTGACTTTCCGTACACTGACAGTCGCAGCTCTGCATTCTGGTACTTGCTCTCTTCCAGATCCTGAGCTACTTCCTGAAAACAGATGTGAGATAGGGATAAACAAGAGGGCCTGAAAGGCCCAAAGTCGCTCACCTGAGATAGCAAGATATTATTGGGAAAATCTTCTGACTTATGCCTCAGTCACAAATAACCCGGTCGCCGGGCAATGTGTCTGATCTCCAGGCATCGGGAAGACTGGACACGTTGAAGCCGTCCGCAATCCGATGAGTGACAAAGTTTAAAACCTCAGTCACAAATAGACACCGATCACCGTCCAATCAGCGGCCGACGTTTTTTTCCGCTCATCGGGCAGGCGCCGGCCGATGATCGCGCGTATATCGGGTCATTTTGTAGCCTCGGGAGGCGTCCGGATTAATTTTTAATATCACAGTTTGTTTAACCCGACATCGGGCCAGGGAAGGAATCAAGTTGAGATCGAACAAAGATCGGACAATCAATGAACGGTTATCGCCCGGCGTGCGCCCGACATCAGATTCATTGTACGTGTATTATAACGAGCATCGTCCAGCGTCCGTCGGGCATCGTGCCGAGGCCCTCCAGCGATCAAACGGTCGCCGGCCGATGTATATGCCTATGGGAAATACCTTTACTTTTGCCGATACACGTTCAATGAATCCGATGTCGGGCGATCGACGGGTGATACCGTGCGTTGATCGTCCAATCTTGTTTTGATCTCAACTCGATTCCTTCCCGGGACCGATGTCGGGTAAAATTTTAAGTGAGACTTAAAATTAATCCGGACGCCGCCCGATGCTACAAATGGCCTGGTTTCCGTGCGATCATCGGCCGGTCGCCAGCCCAATGAGCGGAAAAATAGGTAACCGCTGCTCGGACGGTGATCATTGTCAATTTGTGACTGAGGTATAAGTTTCACGAAGATCAGAAAAAAATGTGGCCTCTAGAGTGCTAACAAGGTTTTACTCTAGCCATATAAGGAAAAATGCCCCGCCCTGTGGCAGCCATGTTTTTCAACCAACCGGCATCATTTTTGAACTCGTTCAAAATATTATCGGGATGAATCTTCTGACCAAGTTTCATGAAGATCGAAAAATAAATAAGGCCTCTAGAGTTTTAACAAGCAAATTCGTTGAATTGATATCCCCTGCCAATATGCTTCTGGACACAAAAGTGTTATATCAGACACTCAAGAAAGCATTTTTTCAAGATACAAAGGGCCATAACTCCTTTATTATCCAATGGTGTACAATGCCATTTGGCGTTCATCATCCTCTTATCCATATATATACTCATACCAAGATTCAATATAATCAGCCAAAGCCCTTTCAAGATATGGCTCCGGATACAAAAAAGCATTTTTCCAAGATACAAAGGGCAATATTCTGTTATACACAGATGGTGTACAATGCCATTACGAGTGCATCATCCTCTTATCCATATATACTCATACCAAGTTTCATTGAAATCCGCCAAAGCACTTCCAAAGATGGCTACGGACACAAAAGTGCCGGACGGACGAAAGGATGGAAAGACGGATGGAAGGACGGAAAGATGGACGGACGGAAGGACGGCCAACGCCAAAACAATGTCCCTCCGCCTAGGGCGGGGGATAACAAGGTTTTACTACAGCAATATAAGGAAAAATGTCCCGCCCCTTTGAAGCCATTTTTTTCAAGCAAACCTTATTATTTTCGAACACATCCAAGATATCATTGAGACCAATCTTCTGACCAAATTTCATGAAGATTGGACAATAAATGTGGCCTCTAGAGTGTTAACAAGCTTTTACTATAGCCATATACAGCCATATAAGGAAAAATGCCCCGCCACTTGGCGGCCATGTTTTTCCAGCAAATGTAATCATTTTTGAACTCATCCAAGATATCATTAAGACAAATATTCTGACCATATTTCATCAAGATTGGACAATAAATGTGGCCTCTAGAGTGTTAACAAGGTTTTACTATTGCCATATAAGGAAAAATGCCATGCCCCCTGGCGGCCATGTTTTTCAACCAACCGGCAGCATTTTCGAACTCGTCCAAGATATTATTGGGATGAATCTTCTGACCAAGTTTCATGAAGATTGGAAATAAATGTGGTATCTAGAGTGTTAACAAGATTTTACTATAGCCATATATTGCCATATAAGGAAAAATGCCCCGCCCCTTGGCAGCCATGTTTTTCAAGCAAAGGCTACCATTTCTGAACTCATCCAAGATATCAGTGGGACAATTCTTCTGAGCAAGTTTCATGAAGATCGGAAAATAAATGTGGCCTCTAGAGTGTTAACAAGGTTTTACAATAGCAATATAAGGAAAAATGCCCTGCCCCCTGGTGGCCATGTTTTTCAACCAACTGGCAGCATTTTCGAACTCGTCCAAGATATTATTGGGATGAATCTTCTGACCAAGTTTCATGAAGATTGGACAATAAATGTGGTATCTAGAGTGTTAACAAGATTTTACTATAGCCATATATTGCCATATAAGGAAAAATGCCCCGCCCCTTGGCAGCCATGTTTTTCAAGCAAAGGCTACCATTTATGAACTCATCCAAGATATCAGTGGGACAATTCTTCTTAGCAAGTTTCATGAAGATCGGAAAATAAATATGGCCTCTAGAGTGTTTATAGGTTTTACAATAGCCATATAAGGAAAAATGCCCTGCCCCCTGGTGGCCATGTTTTTCAACCAACCGGCATCATTTTCGAACTTGTCCAAGATATTACTGGGATAAATCTTCTGACCAAGTTTTACGAAGATCAGGCAATAAATGTGGCCACTAAAGTGTTAACAAGATTTTACTATAGCCATATAAGGAAAAATGCCCCGCCCCTTGGCAGCCATGTTTTTCATGCAAACGTAACCATTTTCGAACTCATCCAAGATATCATTAAGACAAATATTCTGACCATATTTCATCAAGATTTGACAATAAATGTGGCCTCTAGAGTGTTAACAAGGTTTTACTATTGCCATATAAGGAAAAATGCCAGGCCCCCTGGTGGCCATGTTTTTCAACCAACCGGCAGCATTTTCGAACTCGTCCAAGATATTATTGGGATGAGTCTTCTGACCAAGTTTCATGAAGATTGGACAATAAATGTGGTATCTAGAGTGTTAACAAGATTTTACTAAAGCCATATATTGCCATATAAGGAAAAATGCCCTGCCCCTTGGCAGCCATGTTTTTCAAGCAAAGGCTACCATTTCTGAACTCATCCAAGATATCAGTGGGACAATTCTTCTGAGCAAGTTTCATGAAGATCGGAAAATAAATGTGGCCTCTAGAGTGTTTACAAGGTTTTACAATAGGAAAAATAGGAAAAATGCCCTGCCCCCTGGTGGCCATGTTTTTCAACCAACCGGCATCATTTTCGAACTCGTCCAAGATATTATTGGGATAAATCTTCTGACCAAGTTTTATGAAGATCAGACAATAAATGTGGCCACTAAAGTGTTAACAAGATTTTACTATAGCCATATAAGGAAAAATGCCCCGCCCCTTGGCAGCCATGTTTTTCAAGCAAACGTAACCATTTTCGAACTCATCCAAGATATCATTGAAACCAATCTTCTTACCAAATTTCATGAGGACATTAAATGTGGCCTCTAGAGAGTGAACAAGGCAAATGTTGACGTCGCACAACGGACGACGTACAACGCACGAGGGACAAAAGGCGATCACAAAAGCTCATTATGAGCACGCTGTGCTCAGGTGAGCTAAAAAGGTAAAGACATGAGAAAAGGCTAAACAATAGGTATCGACATTAGATAGAGCTTACAAGTAGGTACAGATGTGAGATGGGTCTGAAAATAGGCATGAGATAAGGCTTAAAATAGGGACAGACAGGGGATAGGGCTACAAATAGCTAAATAAAGATTAAAATATCAACAGACATGACATAAAAAGTAACTTCACTGTGAGATAGATTTAAAAATAATAATACCTTTGAGTTGGGTAGAAAAATAGGTACAGATATGAGATTGACCTAACAAGAGCATCGCATAATGGGTGCCACACCTGAATGCGGGTGCAGTTTTGATTAGATGTTAGAGGTCACAGTGACCTTGACGTTTGACCTAGTGACCCAAAAATGGGTGTGGCATGTAGAACTCATCAAGGTGCAGCTACATATGAAGTTTCAAAGTTGTAGGTTGAAGAACTTTGATTTGAGAGCCAATGTTCAAAACCTTGACAAAATGTCAAGGTTTTAGCAGACGGCGGACACGACACAACGAGCTGGCTATGACAATACCTCAGGGTTTCTCCGAAAACAGCCGAGCTAAAAATAGGTACGCAAATGAAATGGGGCTTAAAAATGGAACTGACATTATCTGAAACTAAAACAGAAACAGACGAGTGATTGGGCTAAAATAAAATAAGTAAAATTAAAGGATATCTTGGCCAGATGCTTATGTGAGTAAATGACTCTTGATAGTAAATAGAAACTGTAAATCAGCTTCATTCAACTTTGTCACTGCAAATAATATGTTAAGGGTATCACTGGTGGGCATAGAAACATAACATTAAGCATACATACACGTATACAAAATGTTAACGCAATTAACTCAAATGGCATCATTAAGACACATACCTTTAGCACCTCTGCATAATATTTGCCCCCGATGAAGTTATCCGACTTAATGAAGATTTCTCGAAGTCTGCTCTCTCCTATAGGATTGTACTTTGCATTGAACTTGTCAAACCGGTGGAAAGTGTTCCTATCCTGAGAAGTATTAGGTTAACATATATATCTCATCATTGGTTTAATCACAAGCAACGAAACTTAGCTAAAAGTTAACATGTTCTTATGAAATTGTACTTTAATGAATAAAAAAAAAAGACCCTGATGATTCTTGAATGCTCACCCGATAAACTGTAGCTCAGTGGTATAATAGTCAACAACACTGGTATGGGGCTTATTTTGATTGCAGATGCATATTTGAAAATACCTTGTTAAGCAATCCTAAATATAAACAAGAGCACCTCCTTGTGGGTGCAGACCGCTCATCTATTGTTCTTTTTAAAGGTGAAAGGACCTATCTCAATTTCAATCACAAAGGAGGGAGGGGTGGTGTGGAGAGGGTTGTATAGTGTGGGGGTGTGGTCACTTATTACATTATCTTCCAAAAATGCAAAAAAAAAATGCAAAATGGGGGGGGGGATTCTTGGGTGGGATGGTTGGACAAGGTCAAGGTAAAATTCAACTTGCCAGGTACAGTACCCTCATGAAAGCATGAAAGTATTTGAAGTTTGACAGCAATAGCCTTGATACTTTAGAAGTAAAGTGGATCTAAACACAAAATTAACCATATATTCAAAGTTACTAAGTTAAAAAAGGGCCATAATTCCGTAAAAATGACAACAAGAGTTATGAAACTTGTCCTTTACTGTCCCCTTATGATAGTTTGCGAGTGTTCCAATAATAAAAGCAATATCTATGATATCTATGATACTTTAGGGGTAAAGTGGACCAACACACAAAACACAAAACTTAACCAAATTTTCAATTTTCTAAGTATAAAGGGCCCATATTTCCGTCAAAATGCCAGTCAGAGTTACATAACTTTGCCTGCACAGTACCCTTATGATAGTTAGTAAGTGTTGCAAGTATGAAAGCAATAGCTTTCATACTTTAAGAATAAAGTGGACCTAAGCACAAAACTTAACCAAATTTTCTATTTTTTGAGTATAAAAGGGCACGTAATTCGGTCAAAATGCCAGTCAGAGTTACAAAACTTTGCCTGCACAGTCCCCTTATGGTAGTTAATAAGTGTTGCAAGTATGAAAGCAATAGTTTTCATGCTTAAGGAATAAATTGGACCTAAACACAAAACTTAACCAAAATTTTCAATTTTCTAAGTATAAAAAGGGCACATAATTCTGTAAAAATGCAAGCAAGACTTATCTTACTTTGCCTGCCCAGTCCCCTCATGATAGTAAGTAAGTGTACCAAGTTTGAATGCAATAGCATTGATATTTTATGAAAAAAGTGGACCTAAACGCAAAACTTAACCGGACGTCAACGCCAAAGTGATGACAATAGCTCATAATTTTTTTTTCAAAAAATAGATGAGCTAAAAAATGTCCTAGCCACAAAGGTGTATCCAATTTAACCCCAGAGGCATTATTTGAACTTAGTGAAGTACCACTCTTGTATGTTACATACTAAATATATCATCTATGGCCATGGTCCTCCAAGAAGAAAACTTTTGAAAAGATATTTGTTAATATTTTGGTCAGATGCTTTATTTGCTATGAAATTTAGTCCAAATAACGTTTGAATAACTTGAATAACTGTTTTCCTCCTCTGTCATCCAGGAGCTTGCTGACTTTAGAATGAATAAAAACGTCGCCATTAATCAAAAGAGAAAATTCCGAAATTGAGCACAGCATTTTCGTTTTTGACTTGTATCGTACACTTCCAATTTAAATAATTTGCATAAAAGTATAATTGGTTGCGTTTTCATTACGCATAATAATGAATTTCTTTGCTTTTTAAACATTCTAATGGGGTGAAATACACAGATACGCAGCTTATATGGGGCACTGGAACATCCATAAATGTTATATATTTTTTAAACCACTTACCGCATGAACGTCAAGAATGTCCACACTGAGGTCGTATGGTTCCAGATGCATGCTTGTAAACACCTGGAATTCAAATACAACCTGTGACAACAGTCAGTGTTGTTACACTGGCCTCGATATCATCTTGAATTTGATGACTTGTGATGATGATGAGGATGAGCAAAACACAATAGTTTAGGATGATAAACTTAATATCATAAGAACAATTCATACAAGTTTGAATGTTCACATGTGAAGGAGAATCTCACCAAACCAATTTGAGTCGCGTTCTAAAAAAACTTGGCTTAATGCATGTGCGTAAAGTGACATCCCAAATTAGCCTGTGCAGTATGCACAGGCTAATCTGGGACGACAATTTCCGCCTAAACTAGATTTTCGGTAAAAAGGGACTTCCTTTAAACGAAAAATACCATTAAAGCAGAAAGTGTCGTCCCTGATAAGCCTGTGCAGACTGCCTAGGCTAATCTGGGACGACACTTTAAGTACATTCATTAAGCCAAGTTTTCTCAGAACGCGACTCATTTCATCTACATACAGATGGATGTCCATGGTGATTCCATGATACTTTCTAATTCTTTATGAGGGTGTGGGCCTCATTTAGAGAAAATTATTTTTATTTGATAAACCTTGTTTCATTACATCTGATACATTACATGTACTGGTATTGGTTTAAATATTACAGTAGTCAGTACAGCAAAAGTTTATTACCTGCTCTTGCAAAATTGTACATTTTGTATATATTCAAAGAAGATTAACTTTTCACAGATATAGTTGATGTCAAACTTTAAAGTTAAGATCAAACAGATTACAATGAGTATGATCTTCTTTAACAATCAATAAATACACAATGATCAATCTGAAAATACAAACCTTCCTCTCAAACACACAATGCAACAAATTGTAAAATATATCATTAATCAACCTGATCAATAATCTACCTGATTTGTTGCTGTTCTTTATGACTCTGTTTACCTCTTTCAGGGTCATGATCTTTCCTGACTTGTCCACACAAACTGCCTCATCAGGGGAGGTTCGCATCTTCTTCTTGATAAACCTCAGCAGATGCTTCTGGTTCATACACGAGGACGCATGCACGTGTGTATCAACCTGCAGTAAGGTATCATAATGTGTCACCTTTTTAAATGTCAATAAGACAGTTGTTACTGTAAAGTTAACGAATAGACATACCCTATAGTGTAGTATGGAGGAAAAAATACACTAATCCCTATGTACAAATAATTCTGACCCATATTATGCACTAAGAAGAGTTTTATTGAAAACATAATGGTCGATATTTTATATGGTTTTGAAATGGTTTCGAATGTGTCAGCTTTCTTTGTATCCTAACATTAATTATTTGTTTCAGAAATCTAGCACATTTTGAGATAGGTCTATTATGTGTTTACAAATTCAGTGGAAAATACAAGAGCATTATAGTACATACACATTTGTTCATTTGTATATAAATTATTTGCTCATGTCAGAGCATGACTAATGTACTTAATCAAACTTGTGCTTGGCAAGTTTGCTGATCTTAGCATTAAGAATACTAATTACACATAGAATTAGCCTTGTTCTTGGAAAAGCGGGCTTTGTGCATGTGTATATAAAGTGTCGTTCAGGATTAGCCAATGCAGTCTGCACAGGCTGATTAAGATTGAAACTTTCAGCCTGGACTGAATTTTTGCTGAGTAGAGACTTCTTTCATAAAAAATTCCATAAATGCAGAAATAATCTTCCAAGAGTAGCCTATGCAGACTGCACAGGCTAATCTGGGATGACTTTTTATGCACATGCATTAAGCCCCATTTTACCAGAGCACAGCTCCAATATCAAATAAGCCAATCACCTTCCTGATGTTGTAGAAGTCTCTATGGGGTACAGCCCTCTGAGCAACTGACTCCGTCAGTTCATTGAGTAACACATGAAGTTGAAACTTGCCGGAAAGGTAGCTGAGACGCCGGAAACAAAACGATTTCCTGAAAAAAATGGTTTGATATTGAAAATATGGGCTCTGAGTTTGTGTTGGTTATCAAATTAAATAAACCTTTATTAAAGTATATGCAGTGAAAATGGCAGCTGACAGTTGAAAAAATAAAGCGCATGGCAGAATAATGTTCCTAATCAGCCCTTCTATTGTTTAATGGCATTTTCTTTTTCAAATAAGTCTCTTGTAAGCATAAATTTACCGTAGTTGTAAAGTAAGATCCTGGATTATTCTGTGGCAACTGCACATCCTAGTCATAGGTGACAAATTTGAGCATGTGACTTAAATCTAGTTTCACAAGAACACACTACATATATTTTATGAAAACCTTGCACCCGAGGACTTATGGTAGTAATTATAATACTTTGCTATTGCTTATTTTATAATTCTAAGCAATTCTAAGCCAGGGAATCACTAACAATGGTCCATCCATGATGAAGCAATACATGAGGTTCTGGTCCTTCAGGAAATTTTCCACATCGCAGTATGGCCATTCAAACGGCTGATCTTTTGCTAGTTTTTCTTCATCCTTGTACACCTGTGATAGAGAATAATGATGAAATGGTATGTAAATAAGAAGACTTGCATCATGAGAAAATGGGTCTTATATAATATATGGCTACATGTCTGCTATAATGTCACACTAGGCGGGTCTTGAGGTCCATTTTCGCATTACGCGGGTAAGAAGATCCAGAGGTTTTGTACACATACAGTACAGTATTAAAATGAAATGTACTTTAAGCCTTGTGACCTTTGAAGAACTTTTTTCTGCTATATAATTGTTGATTTTAAGTAGGTGTACATCAATCAATGTATTTCAGCATTTTAAAGGTAAATGCATGACAAACTAAGAGGAGAAGTTCTTCAAGAGAGCAGCTTTAGAAAATCACAATCAATACATATATTCAATTCCAATAACACACAGTTATTTTCCATAGTTAAAGATCAGAAGGTAACCAATTAATGGTTTATTCTGCAACAAATTACTGGCTAAAGCCTATTATTAAAATTATGATTAAAAATGCAGGAGTAAAATTATGATAATCAAGTAAATCAGATGTTTATTATACAACTCAGTGTGAGGGTTTTATTTCAAATATCAGAACTTTTAACTACATTTTTACCAAAATGACTTATATTTACCAGTAAATTATTTTTTTACAGAAATTGCGCCATTGTCAGTTCAATCAACATAATATGTGGCTGAGAAGCATCGTTGCAACAGGTCCATTACCAAACACCCATACTCACGCCGGGTATGCGGATACTTTGATTACGGATGGCACTTTGATAACAGAGAAAAACAGACAAAAGCCACGCGCGAGAGAAGAGTTTGTCAGCTTTTTTGCAGTTATGTTCTGTTCATTTGGTTTTTAGACATGGAACATTGTTTAGTCGATTAATGGTATAGCACTTCGCATTGCGAAGAAAGAATATACGGAAAAATGGATAATATAAAGTTCCATCGATAATCGGCATGAATTGGATAATCAGTGCATATTTTAACAAAATAAAAAATACTTGGAAATAAATAAAGAACGTGCTAACTATTCGAAATAAAAGATCAATATATCCATTAATATTACAACATGTAACATTTTAGTTTACTAACGTATTTGAGAATATTCAAATGTTTAAAGAGTCGGATTCCACATTTTCCTGGACACTTCTTAAACCGATAATCTCAATAACAATGGCACTTATATTCCCGATTACTCGATACTTTATACTGGATATAGCACACTCTTTTTTAATGAATCAGAAATGCAAATTTCGCTGCGATATACTGTTGTAGTAAGAAGGCAATACATGAAAGTTAAGCACTGACGTAAATTAAAAACGAATTACCAAAACATTTTCTTGGCCCTTTGGAATATGATCATGATTTTGTATAAATGTGAAAGATAAATGTGAAACTAATTCCATATGTCTGATGAGTACAGACTATATGACCACGTTCTTTGTAGCGAAACGGTTTATCTAAAGCATGCAGGTACCTAATGAAGGTACTATGGCAATTTACTTATACTAGTATATGAGATAGCATGTCATAAAACATCACTCTGCTAAAACTGCTACTTAGAGATAAATATCAGCAGCGATGCAGGTCCAAAATTCGTTTAGCTTAACCAATACAGTGATTGAGGATCAGTGAATCGCACTTCGAGCTAATGTTATTATTGCGTAAAAGTAAGTGCTCCCTATAAGCAGAGCTTAAGATAAAGGGAGCTTTCCCTTCTCTTCTTAATTTTGTGGCTATGCATTAGTATCGTCTTGATGATGCGATTCTAACGAGAACCAACGACATGGGATTTTAGGAAGAACAAAGGTGAATTTGCCTCTTAAAGACCCCTTCGCTCCTGTTATTAAGAACCCTGCTATAAGTAAAATTAAACACGATCGTGTTGATCCACATGATCCATTGTATTTTCATCTCTCTGAAAATCAAGTTACCACTAAAAAAACAAGTCCATTATGTAGACAATTATTTCCAGTCTTCACTTGAAATATATTTCTTCAGAATTAAGCAATTTAATCTTATTTATAAATTGCAATTATAATATTAATAACTTATAAATTAATAGTAATGTGATTTTTGAAAACAAACAACTCCATTGGTTATATTTCATGTGTGTTTCAATTGCGTAATTTAAAAGCTATATGCAGGCATTTGACACAGAAGTCAGCGGAGGTGTTAGTGCATGGTCTTGTACACTCCCATATTGACTTTTGCAATGGTTTATTCACCGATCTACCAGCTTACCAAATTCAAAAGCTTCAACGGACTCAAAATCATGCCGCAAGAGTGGTCCTGACTGCGTCATTTGATCAACCAAGTACTGAACTCTTGAAACAACTCCACTGGTTACCAGTAAAAGCTAGAATCATGTACAAAGTCCTGGTTATGGTCTTTCGTGTTGTCCATGGTTATGCTCCTGGTTACTTGCAAGAAATGTTTGTCCCAGCAAGCAGGTATAGACTTCGATCACAAAGGGACTGTAATCTTGTTATTCCCAGGAGGCTTACTAAGATGGCGGATAGATCTTTGTTGGCCCGAAGTGGTGGAACAATCTACCAAGCCACTTAAAAATCATTGAGGGCTGTTTTAGATCAAGACTTAAAACTCATTTGTTCAATCTTTTTCACGGATAACCAATGTGCAATGTTTGTGAAGCGCAATAGAATATTTTTATAATAATTTTTGCGCTATATAAGTGACATGTATTTGTATTTATTTGTATTTGTTTGTAATTAAGTCATGCATAGATTCCTAGTATGTCACGCTTTACTTTGCTATTGATTCCTACTTCAAAATGTTTGGTAAGAATAGCCATAATATATATAAATGAATTTCAGGTAGAAGATAAAACACCGTTATCAGAGTACCCAATTTATTGAAAGTCTCTGTTATCCGAAGTGTCCTTTATCTGGAATCAAAGTGTCTGCAACTTCATGAATACCACCTATTAAAACATGCGTTATCTTTGTTTATATTTCATTGAATACTATCAAAATTTCAGTATTTGAAGCACAGTGATTACTCTACATGCTGGAATATCAAACAATTTCTTGCAATATTTCTAAGTAGTTTTTGTTGTTGAAATGTTTAATGTTCATCCAGTTCATGCTGTTTTCCAACCGAATTTTCTATTTTGGGGCAAAAATCTACCCTTCTTCCATGAATTATTTTCTTCCCAATAGAAAATTAAACACCATTTATCAACTCAACCATGTGTCTTGTCTAAAAAACTTATCTTAATGATATAACTTAAAAAAAAATGAGGAACTTGCCTCTTGCGCTTGGCTTCTGTTTTTCTCTGTTATCGAAGTGCCATCGGTTATCAAAGTATCTGCATTACCAGCGTGATACTGGCAGCTCTGTTATTACCAGTGTGATACTGGTAGCTCCGTTATTACCAAGAGTTATATGTCCTACCTGCACAACTCCCTTCTTCATTTTCAGTTTGCATCCCACACTCTCTAGAAAGTCCACCTTAAATGGGTCGCCCGTCATGGGTGGAGCATGAATAGGGTGATCTGTGAATAAGAAACGCAGGATTGCACTTTTTCACTTTCTGTTTACCTGTTTATATTAAAACAAGTGTTTTGTTTTTATTGTTTCTACTACCGTTTCCTTTATTGTTCAGTTCATAATCAAAGATCAATTAAACTCGTTAAGTAAGAAAAAAATTATTTTAGTGTACAAGCAAACTATTGATGTGTTAAAGTATTGCCTGTACAAGAAAAATATCTTAATATGTATTTATTTATTTAACCTTGCCTTAAGAAAATTATCAAAAAGGAACACATTTAATTGTTGAAATTATTGCCAATAACTATTGTGTATTTGTATTAATGGTGACCAATAAACAAGGCTAAAATGCTTTTGAGGCAAAATGTATTACAATATGCATTCTAGCCAAACATATCTAGTAAAAAAACAACATCTTTTACATAATACACATTAACAAACAAGAATCAATTGTAACACTTTGCAATCCGCCGCATAATTCAAATAGGCACAAACCTTGTATTTTATATGTGTCTCAAGCACACTCCAATAATTTAAATGATTAAACAACAATGAGATGAAAGAAAACGCATTCCAACAACCCTTTAACAATTCCAGAAAGTATATTGGGTTCAAGCAAAATTCCAACTGGACAAAACTAAAACAGGACAAAGGTCCATTGGAAAATGAAAAAAAAATGCAGGGATGGAGAATAATAATAAATCAATTCAAACCATGCCAGAAAACAATAATTTAACCATTTCTAAGAGTGATAAAATAAATAACTATATAATTTCTACCAAAGATAGAATTCACTTCATGTTTTTCTAACAGCTATAATTGATAATTCATTTCTTCAAGTAATAGTACCCGTAACAATGAATATATAAGCTTTCTGCATCAAAATGTTCAGTCCTTTTTCTAAATCTGTTGACCCTCAATCAGATTGTTAATTCACATTTAAAAACTACTCCTTGGTCTAGCATATAAAAGGGAGACCACATCAGTTGTTCATATTGTACAGCATTGTACAAGTTACTTTTCTTAATAGTCTCGTTAACGGTGCTGCAAATGCTGTTGAGGATGATTAGTTTGGTTATTTAGAAAAAAAAACACACTATAATTTGCATGATAGTTTTAACCCTTTTAGTGCGCAAACCGAATTTTGAAGGCCTTTGCAAACAGTTTGGATCCAGATGAGACGCCACAGAACGTGGCGTCTCATCAGGATCCAAACTGTTTGCTATTCTGATAGTTTTCTTTGAAAAAAATAGAAGAAAATGGTAATTTTAGAAATTCTGCAGACAACATTTTAGCAGACCACAAATTTCCCAGCATGCAAAGGGTTAAGCACATTTGCTTCTAATACAATTTCCAAACAAAATCCACAATGATCTGCATGATAGATTAAAGTAAAATTTAATTCCGAGAAAACCTTCAATAAATTCTAATATCAGGAAATAATAAAAGGTGAAGCATCCCGCAAATATTATTCATCAAATAATTTCCTGATCATAATAAGCATTATTGTCTGGGTACATTGGTGAAGCATATTGCACTAATATCATGGGGAAACTGTCAAGGTATCATATAGTTCAACATTCAACTTTCTAAAATGTGTGCGTGTTTCAGTATACATGTATTTAATCTAAAAATGAATGCCTAACTTCTAATTAAAAATAAATTTCTCTATTCTTTTTAAGATATCAAAAGTTTAATAACAAGATATCAAGATTTTAATGCTAAAATTGTCAAATTAGCTTCATTCAAACACCTAATTTGTGTATAGAGGAACACATTTTATAGTATTGTAGCAAAACTTCTGGGTGAAGTTCAACAACTGGGTATATTTGCAAAAAAAACATATATATTTTAATTTACAGACAAATAATATTGGCATATTGTTATATCAAGCGGGTCCTAATGAAGGTACTAAGGTAAAAAAAATTCAAGTGCTTTTATTTCTATAAATATTAACTAACATGTATTTATTCTATTGAATTTAAGAACCAGGTGCCCAGAACATGAAGTGGACAAATTAAAATGAAATGTAAATTTTGTACCATTAAATGTGTCTTTTATAAGACAAGTGGTTTCATTATAAACCCATAAAATGAATAGCATATCTAATAACTAATTTTCTTTGTTAAGAACCTCAGACATTTCAATTTTTAACAATTTTAACATATCAACAAACCTGAATTAAATATTTCTAAATGTTTTACAACACTAGTTGATAGTCATCAAACAAATAAAATATAATTCGAAATATAATATAAGCATATTTCTTAGTACAATAAAACAAATCAAAACTGAAAGACACAATGCTGCAAGTGTGGCTATGAATTATATCCACTGACTCCACACCTGCAATTTATTAAGGCTCACGTGTGTTAAACGGAAATACAGGTAAAAGCACCTGTTTCAGAAATTGCTAGTTAATTTATTGTTTTGCTTCATTAATTTATTGGTGCCATAAGCTCTTATAGAAATATTTATATACACATGAGCGATGTTTTTAGAAAAAGAGACAGATTTTTCTTGGATGATGTTTTTGTATTCAAACTTTATCTGAAAAAGACTTTTTCCACTTAATACAAATGAAAACGCATTACTTTAAACCTTTTAAACTAAAAAAAATTAAGGTTACAATCATTAATTTATGATCGTAAGTGTCAATACAATTTATTTCTCCCTTACTTCACCATTAATTAAGAAATGAACAATTCAACTTGCCCTTAAAATGTAAAGCCCCAGTGCATTGAAACCAATAGAATTCATTTAACAAGTTTATCACTTCTTTTAAAAGTAAACTGATGTTTATTTTGAAAAAAAATGTGTTTCCATGAAATGCATTTCATTCTGCTTATGTTCAAAAGCAATTTTTGTGATTGACTTTATGCTGTTGAGGATAAGACATTAAATACTTATATTTTTACTGATTTGAAATTTGTTTGTTTTCACACTTAGGTAATTAAGTTGTGTGTCTGAAATGATTTCTGCAGAGTTAAATGGACATCAACATTCCACTTTCCTTTTTTAAATGAAATATACTTCTCAATGTTTAAGCATATTTAAACATTCTTGTGCATGAATGATGTTACAAAATAAATGAAATATCTTTTTAACATTGTTATATCTCTCAAAAAAGGAGTGTAACATTGATAATGGACCTCTAAAATATGCGCACATATTGCATAATCAGCATGAACTTGAATTTACCCTTTTAAAGGATAAAGGAAGCATAATTATTCCTTTGGGGGTTTGTGGACTCATGGTAATGGTATCCTGACGTTACCCTTGTCTCTGTCTCTGTTTTGTCTCTGGTTTGTCTTGCCGATCTTTCAACTCTATGGTTACTGTGCATGATTTTTTTTTGTTTTTTTTTGTTGTTGTTGTTGTTTTACGTAGTACTTATTGTTTTAGTTTTAGATGTTAATGTTTCATTAATTGTCTTATAGATATACACATTGGGTAGTTTCATAGTGTCTTGTTGATCTTTCTAATCTAGGGTTACTGTGCATGTTTTTATGTAGTACTTATAGTTTAATAGAGTAGTTTTATAGTATAATTGAGTACCGTATTTTACCATGTATAGCGCGCTCCCATGTATAACGCGCATGCGATTTTTTAAAGCCAAAATGGAGAAAAAAAAGAATTCAAGATCAAAAACCTGAAAATTGGGCCGAAAATGGCCGCCATTCTTATATTGCGCAATCATTTAATCTGAGTTTTTCGGGTGCTTAATGTTTTGTTTTAAAGTAGGGAGCGTTTATACGATCAGGAGCATGGGTTGCAAAGCACTATATTTTCGACAATTTTTAAGATTATTCTCTCGAGAACACCGTATATGTCCTTATTGTCGCGCACTGCGCGTGTTTTTTCAAGACCCCTGCGCGTTAAATTCGAACCACTATTACCTATTCCTCACATTTGAACAGCGTAATATTTTCATTACCTGCCGCTCACAACATCGTATGACATAGTCTTCTGCAGACCCGCAACATCGCAATGTCCAATTTTACGCAAATCGTCCGTGGATCCCATTTTATTTTTCATCGACTTAAATATTTCCCCATTAAGAGATGCTCCCGATTTAATCCAGTTTGACCCGGTATTTCGCGCCGTCACTGCGTCTAGTTGATCGGTATTTTTAGTGAGTCAAACAATACACCCGAACGCTCAATTCCATACAGTTGGTGTTATCGGCGTAAAGCCATTAGCCAAATATCATTTGTTTGTCTCTATTGAAAGAAACTAAAATGAGTCTATATCTCTATTGTTGGTTTGTAACCTACGTAGTATACTCGCACTGTAGCATATTAATGCAGAGATCGGAAAATCATTGATAAATGTATTCGTCGTTTCAATGCTTAGGGCCGAGAAATTTCGGCAAATCGGAACTCAACTAACGTATAACACTTGCTCAACTAACCGTTTAACTCCACCTCCGTTCTCTGCAAAAGGTTCGAAGGCGGAGCTTTGCACGTGCTATTATTTAATTGGACGATTGCCATTGAGGAACAAACACACGATTAGTTCGGCATGTTGATTGCTAGACAAAGGAAGCCGATTTTGTCGGCGAGAAACTTGTCGCTTTATTGCTTCAGACAGGAAGCGGCTTTCCTTTGATGACGTCAAACTGTCAATTCACATAGAGTGCAAATTTTCGGAATTGCTAACAGTAAAATTTGGATTAAATTATCAAAATAAAGCAAAAGCGAAGTTGAGAAATATGATTGAAATAATTAGCGTCAGTTCAAATAAGACGTTTTGCGTTGTAAATCAACGAGTTTTCATGACAACAAAATCTTAAACAAACAATACCGCGACGACGCGGGGATTGATATACCTCGATTTTTTTTAATGAACAATCAATGAAGAAGTGTGAAAACACCAACAATGACATTTTTTCATCTTTTAATTTTTGTCAAAACTGTTACTACCCCGTTCATGCCTACCCTTTCCCGCTTTTTGTTGTTTCGACAACGGCCCCTTCAGTCTATAACATTATAGGGTGTAGTTTTCTACAATAAAAAAAATGGCGGCAATTGTGAAGATTTACGATTACGAAATGGATTTTTTGCAATTTAGCAACCAGGAAAGCGTTGTGTCAATGTATTACGCGCACTGAATTTTTATTTTGAAATTTGAAGGTAAAAAACTGCGCGCTATGCATGGTAAAATACGGTAGTTTTAATTGATTTCCTCTGAAACAGTGTTGCAAAATGTATCCGTATCTGCGATACTTCAAATGTTCTTATGTAAAGCGCCTTTGAACGTGCACTCTTGCATGAAAAGGGCGCTATATAAATCCGGTATAATAATAATAATAATAATAATAATACACGAGCAAATAAAAGAAAATCCTGCCTGACTCAAAATTGTCCAAATAATATGCAGAGTCATGTTTGTTAATACCCATGTAAATGGAAAATTCCACAATTATAAATCATGAACAAAGTAAAAGTTCAATGAAATTTTGTTAATTTCCAAGCACAGCAAACTGTAATTCCCTCTTGGAAAACAGGGATTAATGCATGCGCATAAAGTGTCATTCCAGATAAGCATGTGCAGTCCACACAGGCTAATCAGGGACAACATTTTCCGCTTGTATGGTATTTAACACTCAATAAGAGTCTCTTCTCAGCAAAAATCCATCTTAGAAAAGAAACGTCCCTGATAAGCGTGTACAGACTGCACAAACTTATCTGGACCAACACACTAGGTACATGCATTAAGCCCCATTTTCCCTGAGCGCGACACATTTTTTATTCCGATACAGCAATTTGTTTCACTCAGTCAGTGCAATCTCAACAAATCACTATTGTATGCACAACTCCGACTAGGGCAACCAAGTTCATTAGATGTCTTAATTAATGTCTTCATTTAACAAATTTCAATATAAACCAAGTCTGTAGCGTGAACCAATAAATCTACATAACATTTGTACTTTTACGAAAACAAAGGACAGATATTTGATAGAGGATCTTTTTTTGTCTGGAAATATGACATATTTTTTCAGTAAAATGAGACAATAAACATTTTTATGAGCGCTTGCATGAGTGAAAATTTGTAAATTTTCTCAATATTATTTTTATTAAATGCTTTTGATTATTCTTTCATATGAATAACTTTAACCCTTTCCCACTCAGAGGCAAAGTGAAAATGGCTATGATTGTGCAAACAGCATAAAACCAGAACAGCCTGCGAGTAACTTGCAGTCTGTTCAGGTTTTATGCTGTTTGCTGCTCATCAGTATCTTCGGGTTGGAAATGAACCCTTAACAATTTGAATATAGCAAGAAAAGTCTTTAATTAAATTAAACTTTCTGAGTGACTACAAATGCGTGAAAATATGTATCTAAGTGGTAAAGGGTTAAACAAAATTTATGTCAGTACTTTTTTTCTTTGAGTAATTGGATTAAATAATCAAGATAATGGATTTGGATGAATATTTTCAGTGGATTTAAAACATAACTTGTTGGGCGTGCAACTGGCTCTACATAGAATAACAACTATGACCATCAAGGCTGGAGTCATCCTTACCAGAGCAGAAAGGTTTTAATTCATCTTAACAAAATCAAAAGCCCTTAAAGTCACAGTTACACAACATCGAAATGCAGATGTGTTTTCCCAAACAATATTAAAATTAAAATCTATTCTCCTTAAAATGCACAATTGCCGAAGATGTACTTTGGAAGAGAGTAATACATGTAGGTATCACTTATTTTCTTTTTATTTTGAAATCACTGATTTGGAAAGATGGACTAGAAAACACAAGTTTTATTGAACGCTGAGCACAGAATCTAAAACATTCTTGATTTTTAAATCATGATTGTACCAAGTTGACCAGCTCCTATGTCCAGTGTGTTTAATCAAAATTCTCCAGATATTGTATCATAGTCACCTTGGCTGCAGACCACTCAGGAAACCACAAAGAACTTATATACTGCTATTTACCTTTACTTCTAATTGATGAATATGAAGAACATTGACGTGAACAGATAAATGTTTAATTTTGATAAATGCAATCAAAAGACCAACATTTAAGCCTAAATCTGACTCCAATACTTTAAAAGAATTTTTAATTTGTATAAGGGTTTTCAACATATGTTAAAATATTAACTTGGTCACCCTTAGTCACATTCCTTTCGAACCAATGCATGTACCTCTTTGACGTTTCAGGTATTCTGTAAAGTAAACATGGTAGCATCTGAATGGTCAAGGCCAACTAAAAGTAAAACTGGCAATAATACTGTGTTTATGGTGAAACAGCAACACCAAAAATAACATAATTAATTTATGACAAGGAAAAGATGTAAGTGACATTCTAAAGCAAAACAACTATTACCTCTAATACCTGCAAATTAAATAAAATGAAACAAAAAATAAAGACCAATTGCCATTTTATTCAACAAGACCAGCTAACAAAGCAATAGATATTTGACAGATAGCTAGCTGTATTGAAATGATTCCTTGCATTTTTGTTCCATTTCTAGTTCCCTCAGATTTTGGGAATTATTAAGTTCACTGATCTAGTGTTTAGACTTGCATTTAGTTCCATAAAAGCGTTATACGCACATACCGTTAGAGATACTCAAAACATTCCTCATTTTACATTATGTAATACAATGCTCCTTTGTGAGAATGTCTGCCTGATCAAGCAACTCATTTCAAAAGTAGTACTATAGAGCTGAAAAACAAACTGCACGGCACTCTGGGAAAGCTGAGCTTAATGCACATGCCGTAAGTGTCGTCCCTGATTAACCTGGGCAATCAGCACACGATATCCAGGGACAACTCTTTCTATTTTGTATGGGATTTTTGTTAAAAGGAAGTGTCATCTCAACCAAAAACCTGGACGGAAAGTGTTGTCCCTAATTGGCCGGTGCATTAAGCCTGGTTTTTTCAGAGTGTGCCTCCATTATATAAAACTCATGTATCTTCTGGTTTCTAATCAAGAATTGAATAGACAGTATTTCAAATTTTTTGTTTTCAGCATAAAGATGCTCAATGATAAGAGTGGTTAAAAAAAAAGGTAACACCTATAACCTTAAATCAACCTTATACTAATTATGATACAATCATTGTGTTGAAAGATAAAGGTTATAAAACAACAATCAGTTTGATGAAATTGCTGTTATACAAATAAATTATTGCCCAGATCTAAAACAAATCTTTTGCTATTCTGACAAAACAATCGTAAATCGTGACACAGCAATAGACAACTTCAAAATAAGCTTGAGATATTATTTTTAAATAATTAATCTCAGTAACTATTTCATTATATCATGAAAATAAATATGGGCTGTCCGTTGTAGTGGCAGCCATTGTGTGAATACGATTTTTGTCACTGTGACCTTGACCTTTGACCTAGTGACCTGAAAATCAATAGGGGTCATCTGGGGTTCACGATCAATGTACCTATGAAGTGTCATGATCCTAGGCAAAAGCGTTCTTGAGTTATCATCCGAAAATCATTTTACTATTTCGGGTTACCGTGACCTTGACCTTTGACCTTGTGACCTCAAAATCAATAGGGGTAATCTGCAAGTCATGATCAATCTACATATGAAGTTTCATGATCCTAGGCGCATGCGTTCTTGAGTTATCATTCAAAAACCATTTTACTATTTCTGGTCACCGTGACCTTGACCTTTGACCTAGTGACCTCAAAATCAATAGGGGTCATCTGCAAGTCATGATCAATCTACCCATGAAGTTTCATGATCCTAGGCGTATGCGTTCTTGAGTTATTCAAAAACCATTTTACTATTTCGGGTCACCGTGACCTTGACCTTTGACCTAGTGACCTAAAAATCAATAGGGGTCATCTGCAAGTCATGATCAATGTACCTATGAAGTGTCATGATCCTAGGCAAAAGCGTTCTTGAGTTATCATCCGAAAATCATTTTACTATTTCGGGTTACCGTGACCTTGACCTTTGACCTTGTGACCTCAAAATCAATAGGGGTAATCTGCAAGTCATGATCAATCTACATATGAAGTTTCATGATCCTAGGCTCAAGCGTTCTTGAGTTATCGTCTGACAACCACCTGGTGGACGGACCGACAGACCGACCGACATGAGCAAAGCAATATACCCCCTCTTCTTCGAAGGGGGGGGCATAATAAATTGATTATAGTAGTTTTCTTAAGAAATGTGTTTTCCAGGAAAGGTCATTTCCAAACAAAGAGACGCTTGTCACGGAAATAAACTGAGCATATAAACACTTTTTCCAAAAGGACAGAGAACTGATGTTTGAATATAAAACAAGGTTGGTACAGAAACATGGTTAAGGAAAAGACTCCATTTTTGATAAACAAATATGCACCTGGTTGGTGCTAGATAAAGGACAGAGGATTTGAAATATATCTGAATTAAGTGAAGGTCAAGGTCAAAGTTAGGTCAGATGATATAGGTGGGTTGGGAGTGGTAATAAGTTTGAAAGTAATCAAGTATTGCATCAAGCAGTGTTCCTGCTATACATATGAAACAGTACCATTTAGTAATCAAGATATAGGTCATTTAAGTTAAATTAAAGTCTAAATTAGGTCTCTACAAAGTGAGGATTGGTTAACAACAGTGGATAGGGAATGGACATCAGTGAACTTGGGGCTAGACTAAATAGCAATTAAGTGTAATAAGAAACATGTTAATAATTAATAATAAGACCAAATTAGGTGAAGGTTTAAATGAAGTGTGTTGATGTGGCTGAATACAGACCAGCTAGAAGCGGTTTTGCAAAAGGACTTAATAGTTAAATTCACTTCACCAAGAAATATCTGATTTTGATTATGTGATTGAGTCCAGGTTAGCTAAGTAAGGTAAAAGAGAGATTTGGAATGGAAAAGAAAATGGGGATAACCCACTTTAATACACTGTAACTCCAATATAGCGCGGTCAATGGGGTTCAAGCCGCGAAACAGCGTTATAACGGATCCGCGTTATAGGTTTTGAGCTCATTTACTGCAGGGCGCTATAAACAAAACAGGTATAGAATAGCCTATAATATAGGTCATGTATATATATTGCCATGCTGTGTTGAGGCAAATACATGCATATAAACCGAATTGTATCGATAACAGTATACATACCGCTTTTCTTATGTGCACATTTATCCGATAATCCAATAAAATTGCAACATCACTTAAAAATAATAATCTTGAACATTAATGACGATATATGTTTAAGAAATTCGCAAACACAACCGTACGCATATATGCCATTTTCAGAAGTGTTAAGAGTACAGTGCATTATGGGGCAGAGCTTTCATTGGACGAGCAACTTTAAATTTAGATTTAATGCAATGCGATTCATGTACAACAAATTGTTTTATTGCGTCATACGCATGCAAAAACGTGTTTCCCGGGGACTTTCTGATACCGCGCGAAAATGAAAGTGAAACTCTGTTAACAATTGCCGGTACACTGTCACTGCGTTCGCATGTAAATAAATCGTCTGCATTATTTAATTTCTTATACACGAACTGAAAGAGATTAAATGACATAATACTAGAATGATGATAAAATGACAGAAAAAGTTGTTTTATACCATATCAAAGAAAGAATGTTTCAATCGTTTTGAATTACTTGAATTGTATAACTATCCCACTTGCACTTAACTTATGGAAATTATCGCACTGAACCGCTCTGATGAGGTATACATGTAATAAACACTGACACGCGAGTTTTTCACACCTTTATTGACATTACCCAACAGATTAACATCAATTAGCTGTCGGTGTTGTTTAACCTCGAGGCGATTATAATCGGTTCAACGGACGGTTGAATAAAGCAATCAACATAACTGTGATTGCCGCCATCTTTGAATTGTCTGAAAATAAATGAAGTTGCATTATACGGATTTGAATCAGAAATAAAATGGAAGGTTGGAGAAAAAATGGGATCCAAGCACCCTCCGCGTTATATTGGATACAGCGTTATAACGGAGCGCTTTATATTGGAGTTACAGTGTAATAAGATTTGGGGGGTAAGGGGCAGGGGTATTTAATTAGCAATATTCTGTAAAAACTTAAAATCCAAATATGCAAACACACCTTCTAAAATCTTCTTATCAGTGCAGATGCCCTCACTGAGTGCCTGGAACTCCTCCTTGTCCTCAAGGCACTGCAGGAAGCGGGTGGTGATGGTCGGGAACGACTGCTGGGCCATTGCCATATACTTCTCACGGATCATCAACGCCTGCACAAGGCTCACAGAGGCCAGCTCTAGGTCCTTCTGAGGAACCTAAATGAGTCGCGTTCTGAGAAAACTGGGCATAATGCATGTTCGTAAAGTGTCGTCCCAGATTAGCCTGTGCAGTCCGCACAGGCTAATCAGGGACGACACTTTCCACTTTTATGACATTTTTCGTTTAAATGAAGTCTCTTCTTAGCCAAAAGCGGGTGTTGAGAATAGGGACTAAAGCCACGGTCTATGCATTCTTAATAAAAACTGCTTGTATTTTGTTTGATTGTTTTATATTAACATCAATGGTGAATAGCACTATTTTACAAATATGTTTTCGTATTAATATCATGTATTGTATAACTTTGAAATTAGATTACATGGTGCAAACAAATTTGTTACAACTTACACACTGACTGACACACAGACACAAACCCACAGCAAAATTAAGCAAAAACTTTATACTCTATTAATTTGAATGTTGTTGTTTTAATTTGATTGACAAAATGTTCCACAGAAACAAATTATGTTTATTTAAATGAGTATTACTCAGTATTGTTGCTTTAAATGGTACATAATAAATGCAAAGTTATGAGTATTTTAAATGAATGTTATGGTACAGTTTTAAAGGCATTCCACTGTAAAAAGCTTTCAGCTGGTCACATTTATTTCAAATGTGCAATAACACTTTTGACTTAGACGCCCTTGACAAAATGTTTTCATGACAGATTTTCAGCACTGGACATTTGTTTAGGAAAAATCTGTTTGTTGTTGATGTATTGACATTAGTAACAATAGTTAAAGATTCCAATTGTCTTTCATTATAAGTTTTTACATCAAGTGGCTATTAACATCCTTTGTTATAAATAAAAATTATTATAGTTCATGTTTAGTAGTGCAAACTATAACTTGAAGAATATTACATTAAGTATGTGGGTGATGCCTTATAGTAACAGACAAGATGTATGTTTTAAGAACTTATTTTTTTAGCCTATCAGCACTTAACTTAACAGCATCAACAGTCAGTGTTTTTTTGTAAATAAAAACTTAAACTTATATATATAGTTTATACTAACATGCATTTTTTTCAAATGCCATTACATTTGGATGGGGCAATTAACACACTTCAAAGAACAATTACAAAAATGTTAATCTGACAGAATTTTTAATTCATGCTGGAAAAGAATGTACATTGTATACCTTGAGGCTTGCAGTCAAGATACTTGGGACTAACAAAAGGTGTCACACAATTAAGTCATCTTCCATTATCAGTCTTATTCAACTGTTGCGTCTCAAAGTTCACACAAATGCTGCATTTCATAAGCAATCCAGACTCTCAGGTTGGCAATAACATTTGGGCCGAGCTCTGTGAAAAAGGGGGTTTAATGCATGTGCGTAAAGTGTCATCCCAGATTAGCCTCTGCAGTCCGCACAGGCTAATCAGGGATGACACTTTCCGCTTTTATGATATTTTTCGTTTCAAGAAAGTATCTTTTTAGCAAAAATCCAGTTTAGGCGGAAAGTGTTGTCCCTGATTAGCCTGTGCGGACTGCACAGGCTAATTTTGAACGACACTTAACGCACATGCATTACACCCCTTTTTCACAGAGCATGGCCAATTTCAAGGAAAAGCCTGGTCCACTTACCCATCCTGAGCAGATTTTCTAGAAGAGTTTAAAGCATTTCCAGAGGATGTGCAACATTAATTTGTATTATCTAGGTTATAATTTGTATCTAGCAAAAACCCATAAAGTACAAATTTTTCCCAATAAAGTAATTGTTTACTTTCATAATGAGAATTGTGTTCATTACAAAGAAACAGCTGGAATTTAAAATTGACTCATTAATCAATAATAAACTCAAATAAAACAAGAGGGCCATAATGGCCCTGAATCGCTCACCTGACTAACCTTGCTACATCAACTTAAATTCTATCAGCCCATATACAATCCCAAGCCAGATTTCATTAATTAATGCATTCTGACAAAACGTGATGAAAACTGTGACCTCTTTCATCTACACACGGTTTTACTAGAATTGGCCCAGTGACCTAATTTTTGACCCTAGATGACCCATATACGATCCAAAATCAGATATTATTAAGATAAACATTCTGACCAAATTTAATAAACATCTGATGAAAACTGTGACCTCTATTGTCTACACAAGGTTTTTCTATTATTTGACCTAGTGACCTAGACTTTGACCCCAGATGACTTAATACAACCCAACCCAGATTTCATCAAGATAATCATTCTGACCAAATTTCATAAAGATTGGATGAAAACTGTGACCTCTATTGTCTACACAAGGTTTTTCTATTTTTGACCTAGTGATCTAGATGTTGACCCCAGATGACCCAAATAAAATCCCAACCCAGATTTCATTAAGATAAACATTCTGACCAAATTTCATAAAGATCTGATGAAAACTGTGGTCTCTAGAAGACTGATTTTGCAGGAATTTGCAGCACCGACACAGATGATATTTTAGTGTAAATTATTTTTTTTTTTAATTTATCAAGATATCTTCATGAAACTTGGTATGCATACTGGTCATGTACGTAATTCCGGCCTGTACGTAAAAAAATCGGCCACCTGTGTAAAATCATTTTCATGATCTTAACGCACATATTTTGTTTTTATTTAGAAAAATCAACATGAAAACCATCCCCACTATCAATATTTTGCAAATGTAAGAACATATCACGGTAAACTTTTGTGTTAAAATGTCACAAATATAGCAGGAACTATTTGGCTCATGAAAAAAGTGATGTCATCATAAATTGCAACAATTATATTCATATAAGAAACAAATATATTTGATAAAATTATTTTTATTTTATCTAATAAACTTTAATTAAAGTTTTAGCAATTAATTGTACAAAAACTTATATTCAAAACATACAAATCAGAACCTAAATATAAATTTTTAATATATGAATTACCTCCCTTTATAAGAATATTACTAGATTACATGTTTTAATAATATATATAAGCGTTTACTAATAATCAATACTGAATCAACTTTTCAAACAAAATGTGTTTACTTTTTAGCTATGTTTGAAAAAATTTATTAAACACATTAAAAAATAATATTTTTTATTGAATTAGCAGTTTCCCATTGTTTATATTTATTAAAATAGGTAGGGGGAGTAACTGGTATAATAATTTCGCATTTATTTTAAATTTCAAGTCAAAAATTTTAATAGTATAAACATTGATTAATACTCTGAAATTGTGGACATTTGTCAAAAGATATTGCTTTGTAATTTTATCTGCAGATCAAACTGAAAAGTGGCCGATTTTTTAGGTACATTTAACATACGAAAATGGATAGTTTACATGTCATCATTTTCTGTTCATTAAGTAACATTCACCGATCTAATTCTTTCTAAATTTTCATGCTAGGTGAGTTTTGAACCCAGGATTATATATGTGAAGTTAAGTTTCAACCAGTTGCCTAACACTAAAGATTTTTCTTAAATAGTCCCAAAAGTGGCCGGAATTATGTACATGACCAGTATGTTAAATGACATGCTCTTTTTAAGGTCCATTTTCTTTATCTGCAAGTGCAAACATTTTTTTCCTATAAAAACCATGATGTCATTATTCGTTTTTTTTAAGTTAATAACTGTATGTCGCATTACTTTGATGTCATTCCCAAAATGCTTTTGTCTATTTAAATTTTTACATAAAAGTTAACATATTAAACATGTCAATATCAGTAAAATCATTAAACAAGCAAACATGTGGTTTAACAGAATACATTTAATGCCAATACACACAAATAGACATAATACATTGAGTACAAAATTTAAAAATGTCCCTTAATAATTTACATACAGGATGATTATCTACAATGAAAATAATGCTTTTTCCTTTTATAACAATAAATTCACAAACAGATATATATAAACATTAATAAAACTAAAATATAATTATATACAATTATTGAATATAAAAATCCTTTCACTTTCTTCTTTCCATTTAATGTTTATTTGACCAGCATTTTTCACCCTTGTATTTTAGTGAACTGTCAATTTGCATCAGATGGATGTAAACGTCTCAACCATTCCATAAGTACTGTTACTGGAAGATTGTCTTTGTTAACAAAAGCTTTTAACTCAATAACAAGTCTGTTGGTCAGTTGTTCTGCCTTTATGGGCTGAATAGTTATTCAATACTTGCAAAGTTAAACCATTTTGTTGGCAGTAAGGGACTAGGAAGTTTCCGGAGTCCATCTTCATATCCTCCCTTCAGACCAGACCATGGAAGTTTTGTGGAATTACAATACACCTAAAACAAAATTAAGACACACATTGCAATAAAATAACATGAACAGTCTGCCATAAAAAAAATTTGCACAATTGAGAAATAATGAGAACCAAATGTCTAAAGAAGTAAAGACCTAAATATACTGTCCTCTGCACGTTTAATATTGTACATATATATTGAAACAACTTAATCATTAAAATCCTTAATACTTATATAATATGTATATTATTATTTGTTTCGTGCAAAATCAATCAGTTTACCAAAACTAATTGTACTGTTAACATAATTTGTTTAGAATTTAAATGTCCTTACAAACAGAAAATAACTAATTAGTGACAGAAAACACAGAAACATATTAGATGAATTGATTTACACCCACTGTAGTGTTTTTCTTTTGCTTAATAAGGCTTTATTCTGTGAATATTTCGTAAATTTTTCGCTAAGCGAAGGAAATTCAAAATGGCGGCTTTGCAGAAGAAGATTTTCGTAACCACTGAACTTTTAACAAAAATGCGTTGGGGTAAACGTGAACCGATTTGGTCATGAAATATATCAAATTAAAGCTAAGAGTATGTACTATTAAACGATATATCTTCTATTGATACATACCGATTAAGTTTCTGACAAATTCACGCAGACTTTGGTCCATTCTAACACAATTTACAAGCCGATTTTAACAGAAGTTGCATCATCATGAAGGGGAATTCCTCCTGTGATTGGTTAATTTCACTTAATAAATATTCATTAGGCTTTACCTCACCGCAAAACATGTGGAAAATACCCGCCGTCACCAAACCTATCCGCCATATTGCACTCTACCACGAACGTGTGAAAATACCAATAATCCGCATTGTTCAATAATTCAGCAACGATTAATAACACTTATCCTTTATGGATTTTCATGAAATAAAATCCATAATATTTTTTTTTTATTCTCTTTAATCTGATATATAAATGATAATTATACACTTAGTGAAAACAATTAATTATGCTGTTAAAGGTTTTTCTATTATTTGACCTAGTGACCTAGTTTTTGACCCCAGATGACCCAAATACAATCCCAACCCAGATTTCATCAAGATATACATTCTGACAAAATTTCATAAAGATTGGATGAAAACTGTGACCTCTTTTGTCTAAACGAGGTTTTTCTATTATTTGACCTAGTGACCTAGTTTTTGACCCCAGATGACCCTAATACATCCCAACCCAGATTTCATCAAGATAATCATTCTGACCAAATTTCATAAAGATTGGATGAAAACTGTGACCTCTATTGTCTACACAAGGTTTTTCTATTATTTGACCTAATGACCAAGTTTTTGACCCCAGATGATCCAAATACAATCCCAACCCAGATTTCATCAAGATAAACATTCTGACCAAATTTCATAAAGATTGGATGAAAACTGTGACCTCTACTGTCTACACAAACAAATTGTTGACGGACGCACGCAGACACGCACGCACACACGACGGACGCCGGACATCACACGGTCACATAAGCTCACCATGTCACTTTGTGAAAGGTGAGCTAAAAACAATAACCATGTTCCAGATTCTTATTAACAGGACTAAGACACTTAATACACATATCTTCTACCACTTCAAATTTAAACAACAGTAACACCTATTGCAAACAAGTAATGCGAAACTAATAAACAGCTTTTAAGTCACTATGGTACATTCTCAGGTGAGCGACAGATACTATCAGTTCTCTATACACATAATGCCTTAAGGCAAAAATTGCAATTTAGAATACTGTGGAATTACTTGAATTTGCAGATTCCACATTTAAAGCTGATACAAAAAAAAATAATGAGCACTATCTAAAATGTATGCTTTCCAAAAAGGACACAAACTGTACTCAATATGTCATCTTTTGAATCAAAATATGATGCATGTATAAATTGCCTAAGATTATAATCTGCTAAACTATTATACAAAAGTGAAGAACTCAATGTTCTATGTGCAAAAATATTTTTATACTGCAATCAAAACGCCCACACTTTCCATGCTGATAAAGTGAACTTGTACATGTCAGCATTACTTTCGTGCCCTCTCTATAAGAAAAAAAGATAAGATGAAACCCTAATGGTCTTAGCAAAATTAACACCATAGTGATCCCTTACACTGACCTACCCCAGATGTTTCCTCCCCGCTAATGTGAATCCTCTGAAACAGCGGGGCTTTGTTATACTCTTCTTTGACCTCCTCGATTTCATCAAATGCATCCTCACTCTGGCTAGGGAACCGGTGCAAAGATGATGGGAAACCATTTTCCCGTTCTGACCCAGTGCCACCTCGTCCTACACTAAAAATGGAACAAAAAATAAGCATACAAAGAAGACATGGGCAGTTTATTTGTTGATTGTGTATATTAATACTGCAGCAATACATTTGAATTTCATTAATAGGGAATACAGTTGTATTCAACAAAAATTTGGTCTCAGCTCACTTGTTGTAAAATAATCATTTAAAACAGCATAGTCTTGAATATTTGTTGTTTTCTTCTCTGTACCATAATTATGGGAAAAAATGCAACAATAATAGTTAAAAGAGTCATTTGTATCACCATAATATTATGGTAGAAGACAGCATGTCTTAAATAATGAACACACTTTTTTACTACGTATCAACAGTACCAATATCAAAAACTAACTAGTTCATTAAGAAGATGAACATAAACTCTATTCATGCAATTACATGAAAAAACATACAAAAGTGCAGTGGATATATAAAAGTAAAGCATGCAAGATTATGAAACTGAACAAAACAAGCAGGCCTGAAAGGCCTAAATTTGTTCACCTGAGATACAAAGGAACTGACCTGTTATGTGCAGCACAAGATATCATTAGAACAAATGTTCTGACCAAGTTTCATAAAGAGTGAACTATAAATGTAACTTTTAAAGTGCTAACCAGGTTTTACTTTAGCCATAAAGTGGCTATATTTTTCAACGGACCATTTTTTAACTCATCAAAAATAATGTTCTAACCAAGTTTCATGAAGATTGGACAATAAATGTGACTTTTAAATTGTTAAAAACTTTTTACTATAGCCATATTAGGAAAAATGAACCCGTCCCCTGGTGGCCATGTTTTTCAACCAACTGGAACCAGATATCATTGAGACAAATCTACTGACCAAATTTCATGAAGATCGTACAATAAATGTGGCCTCTAGAGTGTTAACAAGATTTTACTATAGCCATACAAGGAAAAATGCACTGCACCCTGGTGGCCATGTTTTTCAACAGACCAGAGCCATTTTCACATTAATTCAAGATATCATTAGAATAAACGTTCTGACCAAGTTCAAAGAAGATTGGACTAAAAATGTGACTTTGAGAGTGTTTACAAGGTTGTACTACAGCCATATAAGGAAAAATGCCCCGCCCTCTGGTAACCATGTTATTCAATGAACCGGAACCATTTTCAAAATCTTCCAAAATATCATTGGCACAAATCTTCTTACCAAATTTTATGAAGATTGGACAATAAATGTGACCTCTAGAGTGTTAAATGGGGCTTTTCACGTTTTGTTAAATTGACAAAATTAAAAACAAGATGTCCTCCTCATATATTTGACCTTTGGCCTTGAAGGATGACCTTGACCTTTCACCACTCTAAATGTGCAGCTCCATGAGATACACATGCATGCCAAATATCAAGTTGCTATCTTCAATATTGCAAAAGTTATGGCCAATGTTAATGTTTAACACAAACAAACCAACAAACAGACAAAAAACAACAAAAAACAATATGTCCCCCCAGTATAGACTGGGGGACATATAAATTGTTTTAGATTCGCAAATATTCCTTGTAGTTAAGCTATTTGTGAGGAAACAGTTATACTGAACATATACCATGCTCTAAAATATCAATTTTATTCATATTTTAACGATTTAAAAACCTGAAAATTACAAAGAGTTTCAATGTGAATCTATTGAATAATTTGGAGAGTTTTGTTGTTGCCGTTATATTTTGTGACACTACAAGGATTGCTTATTTAAAGTATTAAATAGTCATCACTGATAGTATTAGCATGGATGGCAGAGTGGTATAAGCCACAGAATATTACTCCAGGGGTCAGAAGTTCGAGCCCTGTTGAGGGTTACTTTTTTTCCTTTCTTTAATTTTAATCTTGTTTTTTACTGGAGCATTTAAGATCCTATGCTTACATTGATCAATATATAAAAGTATTAAATGACAAACTTTAATATCTGCCAAAATCTGTGAAAAGATCCCTTTAACAATGCAAATGTTGATGCTGCACAACGGACAAAAGGAGATCACAAAAGCTCACCATCAGCACATTGTGCTCAGGTGAGATAATAACAAGAGGGCCAAAATGGCCCTAGTTCGCTCACCTGGGCCATGTTTTTTTACTGATAGGGACCATTTTCAAACTCATCTGAGATATAAAAAATTAAAAGAAATTCGTTTTACCAAGTTTCATGATGATAAGCCAAAAATGTGACTTCTAAAGTGTTCACAAGCTTTTTTTAATATATAAATATGACAAAAAAATGCCCCCCCCCCTCAGCCATTTTTTTCAATGAACCGGATGCATTTTCTTACTAAACTGTCGTATCTTGGAAACAAATGTTGTGAGCAAATTTCATTAAAATTGGGCCAAAAATGTGACTTCTAGAGTGTTCACATGTTTTCACTATATACATATAGACAAAACTGCCCCGCACACTGGCGGCCATGTTTTTTCATGTTTTTTCACCGATCTGAACCATTTTTGGACTTGTCCGAGATATCAATAAAACAAATGTTTTGAGCAAGTTTCATGATGATAGGGCAAAAAAAGTGACTTCTTGACTGTTCACAAGCCTTTTTTACTATATAAATATAAGGAAAACTGCCCCGTACCTTTGGCTGCCATGTTTTTCAACAGACCGGTACCATTTACGAACTTAACTCACGTATCTAGGAAACAAATGTTCTGACCAAATTTCATGAAGATTGGACGAAAAATGTGACTAGAGTGTTCATATGTTTTCACTATTTACATATAGAGAAAACTGCCCCGCCCACTGGCGGCCATGTTTTTTCACTGATCTGGACCATTTTCAAACACGGTAGAGATATCAATAAAACCAATCTTTTGACTAAGTTTCATGATGATTAGGCAAAAATTGTGACATCTAGAGTGTTTACAAGGTTTCTATATAGCCAAATAAGGAAAACTGCCCCGCCCACTGGCGGCCATGTTTTTCAACGAAACAGAACCACTTCGACTAACATATCATTAAGACAAGCATTTTGACAAAGTTACATGAAGATAGGGCATGAAATGTGACTTCTACAGTGTTTACAAGGTTTTTCTTTTTTTTGACCTAGTGACCTAGTTTTTGACCCGGCATGACCCAGTTTCGAACTCAACCGAGATATCATTGGCACAAAGCTTCTGACCTAGTTTCATGAAGATTCAACAAGAAATGTGGCCTCTAGAGTGTTTACAAACAAATGTGGACAACGGACGGACGGACAGACGACATACAAAGACCGATCACAACAGCTCACCAGAGTAATCAGGTGACCTAAAAATACTAGCACCATAGCCAAATCATGTGAAAGAGCAAAACATTGAAAAATTATAAATGATTCAAAAATATTAATGACAATAATATAATTATACTTTTAGGTATCATATGTTGAATCATACTTCACTAAAGGCAAAGTAAGAAAATACCAGGAAAGAATACATGGTAAATATACATTTTAGGAAATATACAGCACAATTGAAGCCAATATAATAATATATTATTTGAGATGCTAACACTTGTCAATTTTGGTAACCCAGATGCCCTTTTGCAAGCATGTTCACTGAAAACCCTTATTGACAGAATTCCAAAAGACATATTAGATGGTTTATATAGTGAGCACATGGACTGGTGGGTGACTAGTTGATTTATTGGATGATCAGGTGGAGGTATGACATTAGCGGCTGTTGACTGTCAAGAAAATGAAGAAAATGAAACCCATATGCTGGTGTTGTGTTTTAAATATTACTTTACAATAATAAGCATGGGGGAGTTTTAATGTGATTAATTAGATGAATGATAATAATTTATCAAAAAATGACAGGAAGTCCTTTGTCTTGACTTTTTGAAGAAAATCCAAGCTACCAACGTATTATATTGCCAAGGCCTCAGTGTCAGTTAGTTCAAACGTTCTGGGCAAGCTAGTTTCTCAAGAATGGTTTGCAGGATTTAATTAAAACTAAGAACATGTGTTTCTCATATTAAAATGAACCCACTGGCCATGTTTGGTAATTCTAGGTTGGAAAAAAAGAGGCAACATTTAATTGGGGCCATTTTACTCTTAGAAATTTACATTTGCACTATATAGGCAGGGTCAAGTTTTTTCGGTACTGTAAGCAGATTTGTCAGGGATTCGGGGATTTCTATACACAAAAACTCCATATAAAAATATCCCTTTGTCTAGTCTATACAGAAACTTTATCTACATAGGACACTAGCATACAGAATCTCTACTGAAAAAAAGAAAGAATGACTATCGCACAAAAGCTGCTCAGTCTATATACATAGTTTTTAGACATATGGAATTCCTAACGAGAAGGAAATTGAAATGAAGCACCAAACATAAGTTTAATACTAAAAATGTACAGTAAGTCAGAAATTAATTGTATTTCAGTCCTTGCCCATATTTTGCTTTGCCCCTGAAAAGTAAATTTACTTATATTTTTTCTATAAATATTAATATCACATTTATAATGCCTAGTCTTTCTAAAATTGATGGAATGGTCAGATCAATCAGTTATTTTACAATGAATTATAATTCCAAGGCTTAACAAACTGACCATCTTTGTAAAACGTAAAAACTTGTAAAAAATAGCTACCAGTTATGTTATTGACAAAGTGACCCCGGAATGTAATCTTATAATCATAAATAATAGAATCTGTAACCTCTGTGTTGAAAAACAACAACACTGGAACTGAACTGCATTTATGTCCTAATCCAATTCATACAGAATGTGTCTTACTTGGATGATAATGTGTCTTACTTGGATGATAGTGTGTCTTACTTGGATGATAATGTGTTTTACTTGGATGATAATGTGTCTTACTTGGATGATAATGATGAATGGGTCGAGTGATGGTATCTACTGTGCCCATGTTCTGAGTCTCTGAAATGCATTGCAATAAAGGTGGCAATGTAAAACATACTGAAATTAATTGGATGAAACATCTATATAATATGCCTATCATATGACTACACCTTAAAGCATAATGTAATCAAATGAAAGTTACCAAGAGCTGTCAGTAAAACAGTTGTGATTATCGACATCCCTAACTTTACTGTTACTAGGATTATGACATTTATTATTAAAATTAACATAGTACACCTACGTGAACATAGATTTCTACCAATTGTGTTGATAATCTGCTCTGACCAATTAGAATAAGAGGATAAAAGTGACTTAAAAGGCAACTGTTTAATTATTCAGCGGCCATCACTTAAAATGTACTGCAGCAATTTTTCCTATAATGATTTATATTGTATATAAATTTACCAACACAAATATTCATAAAGTTTGCTAAAGACTGGGTGTAAGTTGTGGTTTTGAGAATGAAACAACTAAAATGCCACTTAAAGATACAGGTGAACCTCAATTCCTTTAACATATTTGCATCAATTTCTTTTAAGTTCCTTTTAAGTTTATTTACAAAGAGTCCAGTTTTAACTCTAATTATTGTCTATATAAAATAAACAATATTTTCACAGATATCTTTTGATCTTTAGGTCTGGATGTTTGCAACAATACCTATCCAACCACAACAACATCGTTCACACATTGCAAACATCTGAACACCATAAACAAGAATCTTAAGTAGGTTGGATCCTCCGCTCAACCCTAACCATCTAATTCGTTTTTTCGCAACAGATAATAAACTAAGGTCCAAGGCACTAAGTGCTTTACACTTGGAACTTAAAGACCAATTTCAGTGGTTAGTTGTCGCTGGATCATGGCATCTCCTGTATCTTGCACTATCCCCTGTTACCTAACTAACAATCTTGCACTATCCCCTGATACCCAACTAACACTCTTGCACTATCCCCTGTTACCAAACTTACAATCTTGCACTATCCCCTGTTACCCAACTAACAATCTTGTACTATCCCCTGTTACCCAACTAACAATGTTGAACTATCCCCTGTTACCCAACTAACAATCTTACACTATCCCCTGTTACCCAACTAACAATCTTGCACTATCCCCTGTTACCCAACTAACAATCTTGCACTATCCCGTTACCAAACTAACAATCTTGCACTATCCCCTGTTACCCAACTAACAATCTTGCACTATCCCCTGTTACCCAACTAACAATCTTGCACTATCCCCTGTTACCTAACTAACAATCTTGCACTATCCCCTGTTACCCAACTTACAATCTTGCACTATCCCCTGTTACCCAACTAACAATCTTGCACTATCCCCTGTTACCCAACCAACAATCTTACACTATCCCCTGTTACCCAACTAACAATCTTGCACTATCCCCTGTTACCCAACTAACAATCTTGCACTATCCCCTGTTACCCAACTAACAATCTTGCACTATCCCCTGTTACCCAACTTACAATCTTGCACTATCCCCTGTTACCCAACTAACAATCTTGCACTATCCCCTGTTACCAAACTAACAAGTCTTCTGGAGGCCATGGCCATATGGGAAATTGCCAGAAGCACATGTTAATCATTAACTAAATGCATACATTAATTGTGACATAAAAGAAATTGGGGATTAAAATTAAAATATTACTTTTGTTCAAGAAAACTAACATCTATTACTATTATTGGCATGGGGCCATTGCATTGCATCCACAAGCATTCAATGGTCTAGTATTTTGGCAAGAAGCTGGAAAAAAACGAAACAAACAAACAAGCTATTGTTGTTATAACAAGTTTTGGTGAATGATGCTGGCAGTATCTCTAAAATTAGAATTGATATGTAAACAGGTACAGCACAATGTTGAAAAGATCATTGCCACAACCTGCAAACTAATGTTTAACAGAGCTCACAGGATGAGTAAGGGGACCATGACATTGTTTACACATTTTTTCAGGCAGGTAAAAGAGTCTATAACACAATAGTACTGTAAATTACAATAAAGATCATTTCTTAATCCAAGTAGGCAATGGATGTACATATATAAGACAAGAGGGCCTGTCAGGCCCAAAGTCGCTCACCTGAGATAACAAGATATTATTGGTAAAAATCTTCTGACCAAGTTTCATGAAGATCGGAAAATAAATGTGGCCTCTAGAGTTAAAACAAGGTTTTACTATAGCCATATACGGAAAAATTGCCCGCCCCCTGGCAGCCATGTTTTTCAACCAACCGGCATCTTTTTTTAACTCTTCCAAGATATTATCAGGATGAATCTTCTGACCAAGTTTCATGAAGATCGGACAGTAAATGTGGCCTCTAGAGTGTTAACAAGATGTTACTATAGCCATATAAGGAAAAATGCCCCGCCCCTTGGCAGCCATGTTTTTCAAGCAAACATTATTATTTTCGAACTCATCCAAGATTTCATTGAGACCAATCCTCTGACCAAATTTCATGAAGATTGGACAATAAATGTGGCCTCTAGAGTGTTAACAAGGTTTTACTAAAGCCATATATAGCCATATAAGGAAAAATGCCCCGCCCCTGGTGGCCATGTTTTTTAAGCAACCAAAATCATTTTTTAACTCTTCCAAGATATTATCAGGATGAATCTTCTGACCAAGTTTCATGAAGATCGGACAGTAAATGTGGCCTCTAGAGTATTAACAGAAGTTACTAAAGTCATATAAGGAAAAATGCCCCGCCCCTTGGTAGCCATGTTTTTTGAAGCAAACATAATTATTTTTGAACTCATCTAAGATATCATTGAGACCAATCTTCTGACCAAATTTCATGAAGATTGGACAATAAATGTGGCCTCTAGAGTGTTAACAAGGTTTTGCTAAAGCCATATATAGCCATATAAGGAAAAATGCCCCGCCCCTTGTGGCCATGTTTTTAAAGCAACCAAAACCATTTTCGAACTCATCTAAGATATCATTGGGACAAATCTTCTGACCAAGTTTTCGGATGATCTGAAAATAAATGTGACCTCTAGTGTTAACAAAGTTTTACAATAGCCATATCAGGAAAAATGCCCTGCCCCCAAGGTGGCCATTAGAGCTGCAACGATTCGATCCGATTCATCGAAAATCGATTCGAAATGCTTCGATTCGATTAAGATACCAAACCTACCAAATTCGATTCGATTCTTTAACATATATACATATATATACATAGATACGTAAAGCATGCTGTATTCTGACTATTACTAAGGGAAGGTGAAGGTTTTATCTTTACCTGTAATTATATACGACCCGCGCGATTGGTTGCTTATTACTTTAGTCATCAAATCAATAAGCGCATTACGGTCTACTTTTGGAAAGAGCGTCAAAATGGCTGAACAAGTTGTTGCCAACAATTTGAAATTATCAGATGCGCCTAAGAAGCTCAAATCAAAAGTGTGGCAGTATTTTGGGTTTCGGGTTGGTAGCCCTACCGATAAAGCAAAGTGTAAACTGTGCTTCACGGATGTGGCGTACGCAAAGTCCGGCTCAACCACTAATCTAATGCAACATGTCAAACGCAAACATAACATTGATTTAGCATGACTAAGAGGTCGCATAAGTGCAACTACTGAAGTCGCGAGCCAGAAAAGTAGTTCTATTTCTGTTGGAATTTTGTTAAGTTTATTAGAGAATGTGATTTGTCCTACAGGTAACAGGTGATGCTGTCATGTCACAATGGTAGACATGCTTATTGCGGTCTTGGGTAAAAGTATTATAGTGATAGTACTACCATTCAACTGATTCCAGATACGTTCTTATGATTATTTATTTTTTATATTATTGTGTAATCAACACAATCTTCTAGTCAGAACTTTTTATATTAAAATTCCTAATTTGCTTTTCTTTTTATGTGTTTTATTGAAATCACATTTGAACAGAAATGTTAATTTTGAGGCATAAGAGTGAATATATTATAAAACTAAGTTTGAAGATGAATCGATTCGAAAAATCGGTATCGGAGTGTCTGAAATCGAAATCGAATCGAGCTGTTGGTGAATTGTTGCAGCTCTAGTGGCCATGGTTTTCATGCAAACCGGCATCATTTTTGAACTCATCCAAGATATTATTGGGATGAATCTTCTGACCCAGTTTCATGAAGATCGGACTATAAATGTGGCCTCTAGAGTGTTAACAAGATTTTACTATAGCTATATATAGCCATATAAGGAAAAATGCCCCACCCCTTGGCAGCCATGTTTTTCAAGCAAACGTAACCATTTTCGAACTCATCCATGATATCAATAAGACAAATCTTCTGACCATATTTCATGTAGATTGGACAATAAATGTGGCCTCTAGAGTCTTAACAAAAGGAAAAATGCCCCGCCCCCTGGCGGCCATGTTTTTCAACCAAAGGGCATCATTTCTGAACTCGTCCAAGATATTATTGGGATGAATCTTCTGACCAAGTTTCATGAAGATTGGACAATAAATGTGGCCTCTAGAGTGTAAACAAGATTTTACTATAGCCATACCGTAGGTTTCCACGTATAGGGCGCAGTGTTTTACCTCCAAAATTCAAATTAAAAAGCTAATGCGCGCTATACATTGATACAACGCTATCCTGGCTCAGCTAAATTGGTAAAAAATATGTTGTGTAATCGTAAATAATCAAAATGGCCGCCATATTTTTTCAAGAAAACTACCACCCTATAAACGTACAGACTGAGGGGCCATTGTCGAAACCACAAGGAGTCGCTACTGGAAGATATGAATGCGGTAGAAGAAGTTTTGGTAAAAAATAAATTTGTTTGAATAAACTTGCTGACATTTCTTTGTTTGTGTTTTTACACTTCTTTATTGATGAATTCCGATGGGGATTGTTGTCGACATTCCGGAGAGCAGGCAAGGGTAGGTGCCAACGAGGTCTTTTTTGCGGGTAACGGTAGGTGTGAAAGGGGGTCATTTTGCACTTCGTAATCGGCAGATGTTATTGAGTAATATGTGCCACAACTTGTTAAGACGCTAATTGACATTTGAGACACTAATTGACACTTGAGAACGTGAAGATATGCAATTGCATTTTGCGTGTATAAATATTGAATGTTCAACAGTGGTGTACCTCAACAACTGTATCCCTGTCTCCCATGCGACATTCAAATTTACCGGTAATGCCCATGCTTTCCCCAAGGAAAAATCACACTATGTACACTAATTTTATTTTCTCACGTTTTTCACGAAATGCACGTGGACTGTTAATCTTTTGCTAGAAAATTACAAAATTGTCAGAAAAGTATAGTGCTGTGCAACCCATGCTCCTAATCATAATGACGCTTCCTATTTTGAATGCTTAATTAAGCTTTCCAATGCCCCGTATTATTGGATTGTGCAAAAGTAAAATGGCGGCCATTTTCTGTCCGATTTGGTGGTTTTACTGTCTTTAAATATTTTTGTCTCCATTTTTGCATTTAAAAAACAGCCTGCACGCTATACACGAGAGCGCGTTATACGTGGTAACCTACGGTATATAGCCCTATAAGGAAAAATGCCCCGACCTTGGCAGCCATGTTTTTCAAGCAAAGGTCACCATTTTCAAACTCATCCAAGATATCATTGGGCCAAATCTTCTGACCAAGTTTCATGAAGATTGGACAATAAATGTGGCCTCTAGAGTGTTAACAAGATTTTACTATAGCCATATATAGCCATATAAGGAAAAATGCCCCGACCCTTGGCAGCCATGTTTTTCAAGCAAAGGTTACCATTTTCAAACTCATCCAAGATATCATTGGGCCAAATCTTCTGACCAAGTTTCATGAAGATCAGAAAATAAATATGGCCTCTAGAGTGTTAACAAGGTTTTACAATAGCCATATAAGGAAAAATGCCCTGCCCCCTGGCGGCCATGTTTTTCAACAAACCGGCATCATTTTCGAACTCGTCCAAGATATTATTGGGATGAATCTTCTGACCAGGTTTCATGAAGATTGGACAATAAATGTGGCCTCTAGAGTGTTTACAAGATTTTACTATAGCTATATAAGGAAAAATGCCCCGCCCCTTGGCAGCCATGTATTTCAAGCAAAGGTTACCATTTCTGAACTCATCCAAGATATCATAGGGACAAATCTTCTGACCAAGTTTCATGAAGATTGGAAAATAAATGTGGCCTCTAGAGTGTTAACAAGTTTTACTAAAGCCATATAAGGAAAAATGCCCCGCCCCCCCCCCCCCCGGCGGCCATGTTTTTCAACAAACCGGCATCATTTTCTAACTCGTCTAAGATATTGTTGGGATGAATCTTCTTACCAAGTTTCATGAAGATCAGACAATAAATGTGGCCTCTAGAGTGTTAACAATATTTTAGTAAAGCCTTATATACTAGCCATATAAGGAAAAATGCCCCGCCCATTGGCAGCCATGTTTTTCAAGCAAACGTTACCATTTTCGAACTCATCCAAGAAATCATCGAGACCAATCTTCTGACCAAATATGAAGATAGGACATTAAATGTGGCCTCTAGAGAGTACACAAGGCAAATGTTGACGGCGTACGATGGATGACGACAAAAAGCTATCACAAAAGCTCACCATGAGCATGTTGTGCTCAGGTGAGCTAAAAAAGGTCAATAAGTAACTATGTAACCAATTACCTTTAATACAATGATTGTCTTTAATATTGATGTTTTCCACACAAATTTATTAATTGAAACAATTAGAATATAAATTGTAGTTTTCTTGTTGCTTTCATTGAATTTAAAAATTACAATTATTATTCACATCACAAAAGGGCCACTCAACCAAAACCCAGATCACTATAATTTAGATAGTATAAAAATACTTTTAACATATAAAAACATACCTTTTATAAAATTGAATCAAATAAACTAAACCATAGTCAATTTTGATATTGAAATGAGGTAAAAAATACAATTATAAATTTCCATGAAATTGGTTTGGACTACATTCATACATTCATATCCCAGACAATATTTCATTTTTTGCAAGCATTCTTATACATGCATTTATTCATGATTGCCTATTTTTCCGATCTAATAGTTAATATTCAAAGAGTTTAATTTCTTACAAATACAGATTACAACTCTTGGAAACAAAGCTCTTCATATACATTATTTTTGGCACATAACATCTTCTGGTAAATCCACATTATAAGAAACCATACAAATATGTGTATAGTACATGTTTCAATAAGGGTGCTTTTCTAACAAAAATATGTCCATAATAAGAACATTGTATGTGTGTTTTTTCAGAAAAAAAGTAATGGAAATATAATTTTCTCTTTTTGCTATTACCTCCATAAATGACCTTGACCTTGAAAATAAGTACAGTCCAACCCCTCTTAAGCAGCCAGTCAAGGGAAACGGCCAAATTGGTGGGGTGGCCTCTTAAAAGGGGGTTGGGAAATAGGGAGTCTGGAGTTGATGAGTGCATGGCCAACTGTTCAATTTTTGTATAAACAAAATGGTAAATATGTGTACATATACTAAACAATGTATAGACTTATAATAATTGTATTTCTTCCTTTCTAAAGTCAATGAAAAAGAATCATTCTCATGATTCATTGTTTACACAATGCGCGTTGTATGGTCCCAATGCACTTAAGATGGGAACAGTTGTGAATCAGTTATGCGTGAATAACTCCGGTGTCACTATCAATCGATAATTTAATTGGTTTATTGCAGTTTTATGGCTTTGTAATACCTACCGCCAGGGATCATATTTTCCGGCAACATCAATCGGTCTGGATTTAACTGGGGAAAATGTGTCCGAAAATTTATATCCGAAATCGTCATTATATCCGAAATTACGTTAAAATAAATACAATTGATTTTGCCATTCATGAAGGTGGTATAATTAAAGTACAAGTCAAATTCCCTTAGGCATTTTTTTAAACGGTAAATACGAGTTTTCTCAATTGGTTTTATCATTTGCAATTTCATTGTTGTTTCGTGCACAGACTCTAGACGAGTCAATATACGCTCCGTGTTTCATGTGCTGTTTTATCTGACTTATTTTTCATCGTTGTCAATATTATTAATCTGTGCTATTTGATACCACGCATCTAAACTTCCGGTCGTGGTTATTCAACAACAAACAATAAAGTACACAAATTATTTCGATTCTAACACGATTTTTACTAAAGCTTTATACAATGTATATTATTTTTCTTGAGTACTTGTGTTAAGTTCCGGCCATAAAATAACTTTCGGCTGTTCTGTCGATCAGATCCGCGACTTTCATTCATTTATTGCCGAATTATTACGCTGGTGGAAAATGTATCGGCATGTTTTGTTTAGTTACAGCGCGTGCTTTCAGTGTATAAGGTCCGCCCACAATTATTGCAGAAAATCTGAATTTCTTCATTGTTTATATGAAAGTTTACTGTTTCATGCATGAAATGCACAATTTCCACGAGGATAACATCAAGATTGCCATCTCCGAAGTAACTGTAAACGATTTTATCGTGGACTAGTACACATTACGGACCGATCAATTAGTGTGCTAGGTATAAGCCATTGAAATTATCGATTGATATTGAGACGGGTTATTCACGCATGACTAAATACAAAACTGCGCGAATCTTCGCTGATTGGGGTCATACTAGTTGGCTGACATGCAATAAACTGGTCCTGACCGGTTTAGAGACTGCAGCGAATGGTATATCACACCTAATCGAGATAAATAGCATGTTCACCGTGTAATTGATTTCATGACATGCGAATTTTAGCAACAGAATAGGACCGACTGTTTGGGATTTTCAATCGGTCTTTCATGACCCCAATCAGTCTAGGACCGACAAAACCGAAAAAATATGATCTCTGCCTACCGCATGAATTGGTCCCGACAGTGATCTCTTCCAAGATAAAATCGTGGCCAGTTACTTAAGAGATTGATTATAGCAACCGGGTGTAATCCTCCTGGCAATCGTGCTTTTCATGCATAAATTCTAAAAACATTTTTTCGCCGCGTAAAGGGTTTTATCAAAATTAATATTTTGAAACAATTGTAAAAATAAAAACAAATATTAATGCTTTGTTTAATTCCCAAATGAGAATACCATAATTATTTGTAATCCGAAACACACTCCCGATTTTTTTATGTTAACGAGACGTTTACAAATTCTAGCATCAAAAAAGTCCTCATATATTTCCTTTGTCCCGACAAGAGCGCGCAAAAATTATGCACCAATGTACAATGTCACGTGAAAAGCGTGCGTGTATTGGTTTTTTGATAAAAACTTTGTAGCACAGAGAACATGTAGATCAGTTGATTTCGGCTTAAAGTTTCGTTGTTCTTTTTAACTTTTAATTGGCCGATAATTGTCATAATGTGTGCTTGAAATAGTATGATTCAAGAAATAGAAATAATAAATTATAAATTTATAATATCTTTTCCAGTAATAATAGGTGATATTCGCACCTGCGGAAACAAAAAGATCAAACAGTCGCATAGTGCTTTTAACCCGATAACCAGATAATCCGCCGCTAATTAATTGCAATTTGCAAACTGGCTGTCAAAATGTTTATCACACAACACGCTTCAGTACTACAGAGCCTAAACCGCAGACTGGAAGTACCGTAATTACTCTATGTTTTCGGACACTCTAAGTTTTCGGACACCCCCTTTTTTTAGCAAAAATAATTATTTTTCGTGACTCTTTATTTTTGGACACACGAGTTTTCGTTCGTTATTTATGTCTCTAAGTTTTCGGACAGTATATTATACAGCGCTATTTTACCAAATTTCTAACCTGTTTTCGATATCTAATGACACTTGGATCATGGGGTTTTACAACCAGATTAACATCATAAAACATTGCGGGTGCATGCCTGAGGGCAATGGACCATTACATTTGCGTTATTGGGTAAATAACCTTGTAAACCGGTATTAAACAATGGTTTCGCCCGATAGCATAAGCGTTATGACAATTACCCGGGGGTAGTGCCAATTAACAGTTCAATTATCTACCGCAATGATACTACCCCTTCTCAGTAAAATTACTGTGACAAATACTAAATGTTTCAAATTGTGATGCACCCTATTACAAGTTTTACGAACAATGGAAGGTGTTACACAACAACTATCGGAAATGAACAAACAAAGAATTCATAGCTTGCTTTTTTTATTGCGTTAATTACAGGTTCATACAAGCGTGTATAGGTACATCACATGCTCAATTTTGAACTCGTTGGTCAAAGTACAACCTTGAAGTAACTTTCTGTCAACTGAATTAAGCATTTACAATTATTTAAAATGCAGTGCAAACATGTATAACTGTAATTTATACTATACGGCATGGTATTTAACAAGCGCGTAATATTACCGGTAGTGGTAGATACAATTGACGCTATTTTCGAACACTTCCATTTTCGACTCTAAGTTTTCGGACACCTGTATTTTGTTAATATTTTTCGTATCTAAGTTTTCGGACACGACAAAAAATAATTATTTTTAAGTGTCTGAAAACATAGAGTAATTACGGTAAGTATCGATTTTATTGCCGTTGCGTCGGTGTAATTTTGCCAATGTACATGACTGACTTACTCGCGCGAGACCACTCATATGGGGGAAATTTAACATTTGGGATGCAAAATAGCTGGCCGCTGGCCGGAGAAACGGGGTTACCGCTTAAGAGGGGTACATTATATAGTGTCTATCGACGGTCGCGGCACACACCGGCCGCCTACACAGGGCGACCGGCAATGAGGGGTGACCGGAAGTAGGGGTTGGACTGTACTTGTTCTTGTGTGTGCCACTCCATCTCAGTAGGCTTCCTACCTCTGTCACAGACGTGATAGTCAAGATGGCGACATCCATACAGGTATTTTTCGCCATTTTATATCCTTTATTGTATGTAAATTTTTTCTTTTAAATGCCGCTCACTTTCCAGCCATATCAGCATGAAAATTACTAGCGTTAATTTCCTATTAATATTTGCTTTATATCTCTACTTTACTCGCTGCAAAATTTCTAAGCGAAATGACCTTTTTACAGCTCTAGTAAGACAAGAGCACCGCATAAAGGGTGCCAACGCTCGCCTGCGGGTGCAGTTTTGAATAAAAGAAAGCTTGTCAGAAGATTTTTTTTTTAGAGGTCACAGTGACCTTGACCTTTGACCTAGTAACCCAAAACTGGGTGTGGCGTGTAGAACTCATCAAGGTGCAGCTACATATAAAGTTTCAAAGTTGTAGGTGGAAGCACTTTGATTTTAGAGCCTATGTTAAGTTTTTGCACGACGACTAGCTGGCTCTGACAATACCTCGGGTTTTCTCTGAAAACAGCCGAGCTAAAAATTGGCAGCAAGTTAAGTGGAGATATATAGCGAATTTTAATACGAAATAAATGCTTATCACTTTCTTACTGATATGGCTGGAAACTGAGCGTCATTTAAAATTAAACAAAAGTAATAAAGGGTTAAAACGGCAAAAAAATTCCTGTCTCAGCATGGACATCCCCATTTTTTCTATCAAGTGATTACCTAGTCTGTGTCTTGCCATTTGAAAAACATAGATATGCTCTATGACAAAGGTCAAGACAATGTAAAGACTTAATTAAGACCTTCAGTAGTGACGTTGATGCAAGGTCCTAAGTCTAGTATTCTTCAACTTAAAAATTGAGGTATTTCAAAACCAATCCTTGGTAACCAAAAATATGCTCAGAAAAGGTTGCTGGTTTGTTTCTGATATTTGAAATATGACCTTGGCCTGTGATATTGGAATGGAAGTAGGGACTGGATTCTTGTGCTCCACACTCCACCTTTTATGCTTATCACTATGAAAGTAATTTGAAGATCCATCCATGGTAGACAAAGTTATACCCAAGACAAACATGTACAGTGGACCATCCTCCAAACCGGCCAGCCGTCCTGCCGCCAGCTAGGACCTTATCATAAAATGGCCATTTTTAAATGTGCAAATAAACATCATTACACAATGAAGCCATTCAATATGACAATCTAGTCTAATTCACTAACAATAAACATGCAATGCCACCACATACCCAAATATGCATAGCATTAACTATGACTACAAATAGACTGATACTAGAATTTCCATATACAATGCCCTCCATCAGAATTGTTCATAAATATTCTGATTATTATTTATTTGCTTTACTAAAGTGACATTTCTGTATATGAATACCAATCTTTGCATGCTGCTTAATTTGGGTAGTTTGTTTAAAACAATAGGAATAGCTCTGACTTCTACCAGTTCTACTTCCTTACTGAAAAACTTGTTATTTCATGGGTTTAATTTGTACGTTTTAATGGCAAAGAGTTGTTTGTAGGGACTGCATTGATCAGAATATTGTTTAATGGCTTGATTTCTATCTGAAAAATATTAACAGCAGAGAAATTTGTTTAATGGGTTAAAAAATTAGTCATAAGGGAAAATTCCAATCATTAACAACAAGAGCTTTTATGCCCTTCAGTTTTCTTAAAAATCGAATATTGACTTTGGACAGAAAATCTGATTAATAATCAATTCAAATACTATGCCATACATGAGAACATGCAATAAATTGCAGTACAGCATGGAATTCTAGTCAAAGAAAGAAGTATTTTTTAAGGTATTTTACATGTTAAATCGAAATCAGAAAAATATATACTAATCAATGCTTAGTTTTTTTCTACAGCCCAAATATTTGGCCAGTATTCCATGTCTTACAAATACAAACTAAAAGGTGTGTAATAAAAGGTGACTATGTACATGCTGCAAACAAACAGCCAACTCTGGTGGTATGTGCAGGAAATTCTTAAACCACAATCATAATATATCATGTTAGTAAGTTAAACATGGTGTAAAAAAATCATTTGCACAGGAGACTTGAATCTTGTTTTTCAGTAGTCCATGGGGAAAAAAATTAGTTAGACTAAATTTAAAATATGTATACCGGTAATCTATGTTTTCTTCCACTATGTTTTGGTCACTCTCAACATTGTCCACATACATAATGGGGTCTCTATGTGTAATCACAGATAAGGAAAAACTAAAGCAACCTCTTTAATGTAATGTTATGGCAATTTTCAGATGATATGTTTTGAAAGACACAATATTTTGTTGCTTGAAATTGTAGATACTGAAAAACCATTATTATAATTAATTTTTAACCAATTTTTTTTTTATTAAACATGGTTCTATTTTTGTAAATCTAAGTCCTTGATAAGTCTACATGTATGTTTAAATCCAAGAATTCAGTACCTCCCATGCAACCTTTTACAGGGTGCAGAATCAATGGGGTTTTCAGAGGGTTACACACGGGCTGGACAGAATTTATACACACGGTCAGGACCTTTATTTCTTAAATATCTCAAGCTATTGAAATACATTTTCAACCAGACGGGTTTGGTGAAACACTATGTCCCCCATATATTTGATCTTTGACATTGAAGGATGACCTTGACCTTTCACCACTCAAAATGTGCAGCTCCATGAGATACACATGCATGCCAAATATCAAGTTGCTATCTGCAATATTATTGCAAAAGTTATGGCCAATGTTAAAGTTTGACGCAATATATATTTGACCTTTGACCTTGAAGGATGACCCTGACCTTTTACCACTCAAAATGTGCAGCTCCATGAGAGACACATGCATGCCAAATAACAAGTTGTTATCTTCAATATTGCAAAAGTTAAAGTTTGATGCAAACAAACAAACCAACAAACAAACCAACAAACAGACAGGGCAAAAACAATATGTTCCCCAGGGACATAAAAATCTTTTGTGCATAAAAGACAGTTTTTCTTGCAGATTGTGCCGATATCTTAAGGTATAGAATAAATCCTTAAATACGTCTGAAATCGGTGACAAAATTTTACGTTGCATGAAGCATAACCATGCAGTACACAACAAAAAATTTTAACAAGACCACAGGCTTATTAAATAAAGTAATTCTTATGTATCTCACATTTATATAAGCAGCATAAAAATCTGTCTTGTATGCACTTTGTGAAATTCTTAAGGAAATTTGTTTAAAAAGGTAATTTGAAAAAAAAGAACCACAACCGGTGTGTTTTCAGCCATTAACGTTTAATTGGGAACCCAACAAAGTGATCCTGCACCCTGTTTAAACGATGCTTATTTGATCTGAATATACCACCAAGATCTGACCTGTACAACATAATCATAAACCATATTAGAAACTCACGACGTATCATCATAGGTGGAGCTTATCGTGTCAGTTATGAAAGGGGCAGGTCTGAAAACAAGCATAACAATAAATATAAACATTATGAAGGAACAATATCACTAAAGGTAATGCAAAAATAGTGGCTACATACCACAAAACTAAAGCATCTTTTAAGTCCAATGTTATAAATTATATTAAGTTCACTGCGCTCCAAATGCCTCAACCTGAATTTGACTCTGTTCACTTTAGTATAAATGTACATACCGTAAATACAAGAAAATTAAAAAGAAAGTATGGAATAATTCGTTTCTTGCGATACATTTCTTGAAGCTGAATCTGTTCACTGAATAGCAGTCTGCAACTATGAAAACAATCAATAGAAGTGCAAAATTACAACAGATAAACTACAAACAAGGGCTGTTTGTAAAACATGCATGCCCCCAATATGGGCTGTCAGTTGTAGTGGCAGCCATTGTGTGAATATGTTTTTTGTCACTGTGATCTTGACCTTTAACCTTGTGACCTGAAAATTAATAGGGGTCATCTGCCAGTCATGATCAATGTACCTATGAAGTTTCATGATCCTAGCTAGGTGTAAGCATTCTTGAGTTATCAACCGGAAATCATTTACTATTTCGAGTCACTGTGACCTTGACCTTTGACCTAGTGACCTGAAAATCAATAGGGGTCTTTGAAGTTTCATGATCCTAGGCATAAGCATTAATGAGTTATCATCCGGAAACCATTTTACTGTTTCGAGTCACTATGACCTTGACCTTTGACCTAGTGACCTGAAAATCAATAGGGGTCATCTGCCAGTCATGATCAATGTACCTATGAAGTTTCATGATCCTAGGCCTAAGCATTCTTGAGTTATCATCCGGAAACCATTTTGCTATTTCGAGTCACTGTGACCTTGACCTTTGACCTAGTGACCTGAAAATCAATAGGGGTCATCTGACAGTCATGATCAATGAACCTATGAAGTTTCATGATCCTAGGCCTAAGCGTTCTTGAGTTATCATCCGGAAACCATCTGGTGGACGGACAGACCGACAGACTGACATGTGCAAAACAATATACTACCTCTTCTTCAAAGGGGGGAATAAATATTTCTTTGTAGCGGATATATGATGACAACTATCAACTTTAAACTAAATTTAACTGGCTGCCAATCAAACTTTATTCTGGTTCATAAAATTACAATTGAAAGAAGCCCATGCCAAATACCTCCTTACATAAACCTACATTGTATCTACGCAATTTTTCATTTGACCCAGTCTGGTCAGGAGATAGTAGAGACCACTTATGAGACCTGCAATCCTTGCATGACTTTAAAGCTGACAGGGAAGCTCCACTGGCCACATATGGCATAAGACCTGTTTTTGCATGACGCTGTTCATTTTATATGAAATGTAGATGTTATGAGGGTTCATTTGCTGCTGTTACACAAGTACGCATTTATGAGGTGTTAATGGAGGTAATATGGAGATACAAAGTGTGTTTCACAACCCATGTACATTTAACACTCATTTAAATGAGGGAGATTTTAAATCAAAGCTGCAATTTCCAGCTATAAATAAATTACTAAAATATTTTAAATTATGTTGCATACACTGGTAATTTTTAAAAGAATACCCCAAGTTTAATAGAAGAGAATGAAGAGAGTTCAAGGTATTGTAAATTTCCCTTCTAACACCTATATAAGCTGGTGTCATACTGCTTCAATATCTACTACTGAAGTCAAAAGATACAGGTGAACCTTCTAAACTTCTAAATGCAGAATGTTAAATAGTGAATACATTTAATACTGTGTACACAGTTGTATAACAATTGGAGAACTTGTTATATAAAATGTATAAACTATGTGTTAAACAAAATGACATGGTTGGCACCAGATAACATAACAATAACCATATACGTGTTTACTGCAATGACATGGTTGGCACCAGATAACATAACAATAACCATATACGTGTTTACTGCAATAAAAGCTGTAAGTTCACAATGTGACCATAAAGTAACCCTTTGCATGCTGGGAAATTTGTCTTCTGCTAAAATGTCGTCTGCTGAATTTATAAAATTCGCATTTTCTTCGATTTTTTTCAAAGAATACTAACAGAATAGCAAACAGTTTGGATCCTGATGAGACGCCACGTTCTGTGGCGTCTCATCTGGATCCAAACTGTTTGCAAAGGCCTTAAAAATTCGGTTCCCGCATTGTAAGGGTTAAGACTTATTTTTGTAACTGAAAACAAACTGTTGAAACTGTGCATGAAATGGAAAGCAAAGACTTTGATACTGACCAGCATGATATTTGGGAGCAAATTAGGAGAAAACAATTATATATTTTATATTTGACTAATTAATATTAAAGAATCATTAGCCAAATTGAAAGATGTTTTTTTTAACAGCCATTTGTTGAACACCCATTTTCAAGGGTTCTGCCATAAGCCAAACTTCAAAACATGCAATAATGACAGAACTTTATCTAATTGTCAAATGATGTCACAATTGGTTTCCAATACCTGTAACATGTAAGATCAATTGGTTTCAGTAAGACAGATGTTGTCATGGAAACTATTCTGCTCTCCTACGCGGGCATACAAATGTTATTTATGGTCCTCACAAAGCAGTGTAACAAAGTGACTTTCTCAGTTTAGTCTGTAAAAAATAATGAAGAAAAAAAAACATTATTATGAGATAGAGACAGAATACACCTAAAAGCACTTATTTTATTGTCAAGTTACTTTGTTTTTTCAATCTAAAAAGAAACATTTATTTTCCCCCTATCAGCATTGCGAATTTATTTTCATTTGTATAGCATGTAAAAGTACATGAAATTTTTACAGATATCAACTAATTAACTTTCATTCTTTTAATTGTTTAATTCACTTTAACTTTGCAAAGTGAAAGTTTTTCATGGACCTTTCACAAGGATTTGAAATTCTTTCATTAAGATTCTTTTATCCACTGGCATACAAGTTTTATCCTATAAAATTACATGTATAAGGCTTCGCATCTGGTCTTGAACTCTTTGTTATAATCTAATTAGAGCAACTGTCCTTTATCAAGGCCACAAGAATGTTGATAACATGGTTATAAATTACTAAATACTGTGATGACAACCATACATCAGACTTACTCTCACAATAAGGTGCTAAAGGAAAGGCTGATAAATTTAGTATGTACTTTTAGATAAGCAGGTTTGGATACCTGAAGAGCACTAGACTTTAAATAAATATAATACATAAACAATCATTCTATTTCAGTCTGTTGAAATATTTTTGTTTCTTTGCATTTTCTATCTATCCTTTGAGATTTGATTAAAAAACAACATGCAGAATATTTTCAAATAGCTGATAAAATTAAGCATTGACAATAATTCATTTTGATACAATCATAATTATGCAATATTCCATTGCAACCCGTGATTGTTTTAGCCGTACACTTAGACATTTGTATTGTTTTTAAATGTTACAAGTTTTGTTCAACTGCACTTTATTTATTTACAAACGCCTGCTTTATTTTGTGTTATGTTAAGTGCAGACAAATAAAAATATGAATATATCTTTTTTAATTCTATCCAACTTTAAAGGTGCTTATAAATCATTACACCATGCAGTCTAGTATCTCCACAGATGAAGACATTTGTGCGGTTTAAAATTTCAAACTAAACACAACAATCCCATCTGCAACAACTGATAATAATCCTCTATAAATTCATATCTTGACAATTCAAGAATGTTAACATGACCAATAAATTACAACCCTACCTTGTGTAAACATTTACCTCCTGTGGCCAATGATATCTTACCCCTAACCTTAGGCTTGCAAAAAAAACAGTTTTTTTTTCCCACTTTTTGGGAAGATAGCCCATGACTTTGGAATTGGGAATTTTATCGGCATTTTCATGAAATTGGGAAAATAAATTCATAAGCCTTTTTTTCCACATGAAAAGTCCACTGATTAGGGAAATACTAAATTTGATATAACTCTTTATAATCATTCAAATTAAAAGAACAAAATCATATAATACTTTGTTAGATGTAATTGAATTGAAATTGAGATAAAATACGCATTAGACTTCTTTCTAAAAAAAAAAAATTTTTTTTTTTTTTTGGAAATAGGGAATTTTTTGCCACATTTTGGGAAAAAAGTATACTTTTTGGGATTGGGAACATAGCCAATTTCGGCTATAAAATCAGGCCAAAAAAAAACCTGAAAAACACTTTTAACAGAAAATATGTTTTTGTTCTACAATCCTATATTGCATAGTCACCATAGAGACATAGACCATGAAAACAGACCGTACTGTATAAGCAAGCATTTGTTAAATTTTTGATTGACTTTGTTGTTGACATCACTTTTATGAAGTTAAAAATCAAGGTTTGTAATAAAGCAAGTCGCATGAGCTAATTAGTGCAAGGTGAGAGTAATTTATTTCATTTTTCCTTGGTACTTTTTGTAAAACATTTAAAGAAGACATAGATATTAACAAATCTTTGAACAAGTCTTTATTTATTAGCAAGAAAGACCATTCTGAGAGGGTTTGTAATGGGAAAATCACATCAAACTAGTTTGTTAATGAGAAAATCACTTCAAACTTAAGTATTGTAGCTTAGAAGAATCTAATCACATTTTCCTAGATTACATGTACCTTGAACTTAGCTGCCTCTCAAAGTACTGCTGGTCCTCAATTTGCTCTATGGGATATGAAGCCTGTTTGTACGGGGCTGAAATCTCCTTGCGTCCCTGAGCACGTCTGTAGTAGGTTTCAGTGATATTCTTGAATGGATCCTCACCATCCAGGCCCTTGTGCTTGGGAAACTTCAGACTGACAGGCTCAAAACTGGTCACAGAAGGCACATCTGTGCTGGCTGTAATTATTCAAGTGAAATTATAAAAAGTATGAAATACAGGAAACAATTTCCTTATTATACAATGAAGCAGTATTTATTTAACAATATTAAACTAGCTTTATAAAAAAATGTCTTCAATTTATTGAAAAAAAAAGACAAATACAGTCATGAATAAAGAAGGACCTTTCCAAAGACAATCACAACAATTTTAAAAAATATGTAGAACTAAACATGTTATCCAATAAAAATTAAGAGTGAAATAAATATCACATACAAGGGCTGTTTGTAAAACATGCATGCCCCCCATATGGGCTCTCAGTTGTAGTGACAGCCATTGTGTGAATATGTTATTTGTCACTGTGACCTTGACATTTGACCTAATGACCTGAAAATCAATAGGGGTCATCTTCGAGTCATGA